>NC_081193.1:15849191-16126691 GCF_902713425.1 Acipenser ruthenus
ATCCACCAACACCAGAACGCCCAACACTTGTATAAACATAAAATATATTTGTGTTTTATTTATTTTTTCCTGTGTGCATATTTTCTCTTTTCCTATAACAAGAGTTTGGTTACTTCTTTATAAAGAAAAAAGTGTTTGATATACCCCCTGTATGTTGCCATGAGTTGCAGGTATGTCACAGAAAAAAATGATATCATGACTTTACATTTTACTATTTTTAAAGTAATGGAATTAATGGGTTCAGATAACTATCCTTGGGTACTCATGAAGACTGGATATTTAAAAATATAGCAAAGGATCAACTGCCCTCTCAATGCAATAGTGAATCATTATTCTCACAGTAAAACAGTGATTTATTTGCTAGACTGTGATTTTTTTTTTTGGAGCTATGAGGTTTAAATTAAAATAAAAGGTTCTCACAAACCCCTATTAATATAAAGTCATTAACCTTTCCTTTTAAGATAATAATTGCTAAAAATGCTAGGGGTTATGATCTTTTATCTGAAACAGTTTCAAGCAGGAGAAGAGAAGGGAACTGGCTCAGACACCGATGTAATAAAAAAGGAGACGAAAAACAGACTCAAATAATTAAACAAAAATGTGTACCGTGAGCTTCTAGTTTAACCATTTTGGGGGCAGATTCTCATATTCTATTGCGGTTGTCATATATCATCAGAACGATAGTTAAAGTAGGTTCACAGTTTGTACATAGTCTCACCAAATCTAACAAACACAGATTCCCTAAAGGATGCAAAACAAATTAAGCACTGTTGTTTTGTAACTATCTAAAAATTGTGAAATGCACCCAATCAACATGCAGCTTACTATACCGTACGGGGAGAGGGAGTATATTAAAAGAAAAATGAGACCGTGAGACGGTGTTCTATATGTAGTCCCCTCTGAGCGAGCGGGTGGTACACAGGGTTATATTTTTAATATGTAGTCCGACTACGCCAGTTCAGTCTGATAAAGCACAGAACAATATTAGATACATGATCAGGTTCTTTTTATACAGAATCAAAATACGGGAAATAATTATACTGTGCATAAAGCTGGCACTTTCAATTAGTCAATACCCTATAAGGCATACAAGGAACCGGATGGAGAAGCTAGTAAAAAGTGATAAATCAATTTACAAGGTGTTAATCATTAATATATAAAACATATACTAATCAAATCAAAATGTAAAATTAAGGGATGGAAGACATCCTTCTGGACTGTATAAAATCTGGTATAGTTTGTCAACCGTTTAATTTTTGGCTAGATTCAAAACCAACCCAAGATCTGCAAGCACTGGCTAATCAACAACGTGAAAACTGAATTTAACATTTCAGTTAGTGTTGTAATTTGTAATGTACTGTCCAAGGCAACTCGTCTTCAGTATTGTATCCTCCTGCTTGTTTCTGGTAGGTGTTGCACTTAGAGTATCTCTGCTGTGTTGCTGATAATACGTCTTTAAGTGTCACTGGCATACCATTTAAATTAGCTTTTACTGCAAAACAGCTGACAAAATCTTCCTTTGTTACTAGGTGTGGCTAGTCATCCCAGGGTATTTAGCCACATATACAGTACATTCTAAATGCATTAACACACAGTACAGTTATGTAACCAGTGCCATTGGTAACAAAATGTGAGGCTAACACAAATTGTTGTATAGGATATCTCCTGTTATTAAACAAAATGTGCTTGTTTCTAGAGACTGGTGATTTATAGGAAGTTGATAGAGGGACTGGTGAAATGTTGGACAATACCATGCTGCTTCATAAGAAGAAATAACTGGCTATAATACTCATCTAAAAATAGACAGCACATCTAACAGTCCACAGCACTTGGACAGCAAGCTGGGGAGATGTTAGATGGTGCTCTTGTAAATCCAAGTTATCCTTAGGCAGCATTTGAACCAGTCAAGTACGAAGCAATGTAAATTGCTACCTTCTGAGCACTTAATCACCATACTATACCTTAAAATGGATTATGCACTATATTACAGTTTATAGTGCTGATTCCTGAAGATTCATGTGTGCTTATACTGTATCATTTCTGCTTAACTTCCATTTGGGGCTATGTTCTTCCTCATCCTCTTCTATAATATGCAAAGGGTGAATGTGATGTTGCTTTGGTAGGACTCTGTTAGGCCAACTTGAGATTTATTTTTCTGGTTGAATCAATGGCTTCACTATAGCTGTTGGATGTAAAAATGGGGAGGAAAAAATGGACCATAAGCACATTTGAAATCATTTTTTTCCAAAATCTAGCTCTGCATTAGTATGTAATAGTGTGCATAGTTTGCATTAAGAAAACAATCAACTGTACATCCTATATTAAGGAAGCCTGAGAAGCTGGTAGTAAGAACAACCAACCAACTACTGTATATATTAAACACAAAAAAACTGTTTTACTTGATGGTAAGACCCATGTTCTGACAAGGCTTTCCAGCACACACTGCTTAATTGGTACTTCAAACAACATGAGCAGTCACCAGTGGGCAGGGCAGGTCAGGTCTAAAATCAGAACAACAATTGTTGTTTTCATGTTGTCATTGAATTATATGTGAATTGCAAAAATATATTAGAATAGTTGGAATATTAACACATCTGGAGTTAGACAAGTTATTTATTGTGTACTTTTCCAGGTATACAGATATTTACAACTGCCATAACCATTTCAGCTTTCTTTTATTTTTTCGATTTTGTTTGATATTCTGGAAAATAAATGTGATGTATGTGGCGGCCTTACCTGACAATTTCCCGTCTTTTCCGAAATGGTCAGCTCTTACCGTCAAGTAAAAAAATAAATAAATAAAATGTGGCTGATTTTAAAACATGGTATTTATATGCAATGGAAAGTAGATCCCTCCACTTAGATTGTAGTCTTCTCTGTACATCTTAAAGGAGGTTTTTGGTTGCTGTTTATGTTTGTATTTGTGGTGTAACTCTTAGTTTTTGTATAAGAAAAATGCACTACTATTAACAAACATTCCCAAGTAGGCCCACATTTTTGATACCACAGAGGTCCCGTGTTTTTCGAAAATACAAAATAGCACAAAATAAAATGAAATGGAACATATAAAAAGAAATGTAAATATAAATCAAAAAATCATTATACAGTAAACACAGAATGGCATTTTTAAATTGGGAGGTTTATACAAAAAATACTTTAAATAAATACTTGCAATCGCAGTTGTCAAGGCTCAACCGTTACCATAGATACGGTCTAAAAGGAAACGGAAGCTCTGACTAGCACTTGCACAAATGTATAATTTGGAGCGAGTCGCTTCGGAAGATACCGTCATTAAGCATTAGCTGTTTATTCCTTTTCCTTTTGGGGAAAATGTGGCTTGTTTGCTTATATTTTGTATTAGTATGCTAATTCTGTTTTATTTCAAGTGGTGCAAACTTTGCACCGGATCAAATGCGGTTTTAATTTTGAATGAATTGGAATGGGTGAATCTGCTTTGCTTAGTGTTTAAATACTGAGAAATGTCAAGCTTTTTGTATACTGGAGTCCTGCTTCAGTGCAATGGGATTGAAATACAATTCCTATCTTTTTTTAATGGTAGATTGTTGTATGTGCAATTATTATGACAGCCCCACAATAGTAGGGCAGTGTACATATATATATATATATATATATATATATATATATATATATATATATATATATATATATATTATTTGATCTTACTGTATTTTTAAAGAGGGCATGGGCAGTATTTACTGTAAATAGGCAGTTAATTAAAAAAATTGAGGGACTGTACATTACCATTAAATTATTTTTCTGTGCGAGGACAGTTTATGTCAAAATGTTAAAAAAGTGGATAATGTTTAATAAAAAAATATGTATATAGTTAAAACATGTAACATGTAAGAAAAAATAAAATAACTCGCTAAATACTTTATCAATTTTTTCGGTTCCAAAAAAAGGCACTCCTAGCCAATGAGTACCATCTGCCTGCCCGAAATGGTGTTTAAACAAGCAGCTGTTTTTGAGTTATTTTAGCGCAATAAAAAAACAGACTAATTTGTCAAAACACATTTTTTAGCGATTCTGTAACTTCAAAACTACCGCAAGGATTTTCACGAATCTTGGACAAATAAATTCTCAGTCACAGCCGAGGAAACATTCCCTCAAAATCGAGAATAAACAAGGCTCTGCCAGCCGCTGTTACCTATAATTCAGATGAATCTTACAGGTGCTCATTAAAAGTGTATGAGCTTTACTTTAAAATAATGTAACATTTATTTGCATGTGTATGTTTGAATTTAGTTTGATTCTTATTACATGTCATCCATGTTACATGTATGCAGGTTAGCTGGTAGTGTGTGTAATTTGCTGAAATAGATGGTAAATGGTGGGGCCTGATGTGTCAGCTGGCAAATGGGAATGGGTGGGAAAGTTTGTGTTTGTTATAGTTGGGTTGGAGTTTTGACATATCAGCTCCTTGATCTGATGATTGAACCAGACACCAGACATTCTGTTACACTAACATTCCTTCTTGTTACAAAAAGTCAGGAAAATGTTATTAATACAGCTGATTCCAGTTAGTAAAAAGCTAAAGAAGGTAGTTATTATTATTATTATTATTTTGTTTGTTTGTTTTTTGTTTTTAAGTTGAAGCTGCTGAATGTGGTTTTTGAATATTGTTTACTCACTGACATTCTTCTTTTTCTTGTACCAGCAGACTATGAAAACAGTCAGTGCAATGACACAGATGGAGGGCGTAACCACTGCAGCACGTAGTGTATTAACTGGCTCTCCTGTGGGTACTGGAAAAATGGTAAATGTTTTGGAACATACTGTAAAGTTGGCACCTGCAAGAAAAAAAGATTATTCTCAATTTAATTTTTGGTTCAACAAAAATGAGGACTAAAGAATATATTTAAACTTTATGATGGGGGTCTTTATTTAGGGTGTTAGGCAATAATGCAATACCAGATTTCCTTGGGCCACTAGTCAAAGCAGTAAAATAAACAACAGACTACTACAAAAAAAGACAATTGTTTTGATGTTATTATTATTATTATTATTATTATTATTATTATTATTATTATTATTATTAGTAAGAATTGTGTCATTGTAGGATTGCAGTTATTGATTTAATGTAATGAGGTTATAAACCTAGGCATCATTTTAAAATGATCCATACCCAGTATTACTGAAAAGTCACATGTGGTTTCCACAGTGGTCCTGCTTGTATTGATTCTTACAGCTGACAGGATACACAATGAGGTGAAGTGACTTGCCCTAAGGTCAAACCCAGGAAGTCATAGTCCTCAAAACAAACAAGAAGGTCACAATAGTGCCCATCTTATATATAATAAGGAATTCAGAACACTCCTCGCTGTTTCAGATTGGAGGAGATACAATACTTGATTTGGTCTCTGTTAGATTTCACTCAAATGCAATTATCTAAGTTGAAGAGGTACCTGAAGGCGAGGAGATATTAAAGATGAGGGAATAACCAGTTCCTGAACTTGACAGCCAGATTGGTAAAATGTGCCCTTCCATCTTTTATTTTTACACTAGTTATGCTGTATAAAGAACATTATGAGACAAGAATTCATTTTAAAACAATTAATCGTTATTACAAAAAAAAAATGCATTTGATACTGTATAATTTTATAACTATGTACTGTATATTCTGTTCTGCATGTAGTGTATGGTAAAAGGTAAACTTTTTATACGTTTACATGATTTTAAATGCGTCTACCTATCATTTTAGTCTGTTAATACATATCTCAACATTAGTTGAGTTGTCTGAGGCTAAATATAGCGCATATTTGAAACACATATATCAACAAAAAGGTAGGGCTAATAGTAGGGTGGACGAACAGAACGTGATCGGGTTCATCCTCTGAGGACAGTGTGTGTGAATTCTGAATGCAGCAGTTTTGATATTGATGTAAGATTATCCTAGTAATCATCAGTTGCAAAACAAACATATTTGTAATAAAACTTTTTGCCCACTACACGTCTGTCTTAAAATATTTAAGTATGTTTGAGTGGTTTTATGTTTACAGAGCACTAAAGTCACTACATATTGCAAAAGACAATGAAACCTGTCATTAATCGTAATAATAATTTCTGAAAATATTATATAAAGCTCACAAAATGTCACTCTTTGGATTGTACAATTCACCTAGATTACATTCAGCATAAAAACAAATCATACTTTTTAAAGTGGATTTTAATGTATAACAGTTTTTTTTAAGACTTAGCTGTGGTGCCATGTCTGTGGCGCACTCAGCGTGTTTGCGTTTTACCTATTTTTGAAAATCCCACACATTATACATTATACATTATACTACACGTACAAACTGCTTTAAAATAAACTTCATACATTTGAATCTTTCTGAATCATATTACCAGGTGTTTAGAATAGTTTAGTTTTGAAAGATCCTTGGAACATAGCTTTCCATATCCCCTGCAGTGTTTCCCCCAAGATGAAACCCAGCAGGGTTCTACGGTTCTTTCCTGTGGGGACAAATAAGTTATTGCTTTTAGGAAAGGTCACTGTGTGTGGTTTGATTACTTGGGCTTCATTGGGGGTTTTGAAGTGCTGTGGCTGTGCCAGGGAGATTTTATACATTTCTTAGAGTAGTGCATGCTGTCTCTAACTAGCTGTGTTTAGAGGGATATACACTATGTGATATGTATTTCAATAAATTGTCAAAAACAAATAGTTGTGTATGTTAAAAATATATTACAAATGGTTTGTACTGTATAATAAAGTAATACACTAATACATGTTTTGAGATAATGCTGGCCCATTGTGCAGTTCTATGCTGCTTAATAGTTATTTAAAATATATTAATTTTGTAAACAGAAAATGAAATTTAATTCCAACTGAAAAAAAAATACTTCAGGTATATTAATAAGAGAAAAATGTAATGAAAACTCAATTTTTTAGTAAATGTTCTGAAATGCTATGATGCTTACAGCTGAAGAGGAATGGATGTTCCTTGTCATTGGCACATAATGCAACATAATGAAACCACTGTCTCTTTAATACGATTTGGCCAACTTGATTTGCATAGTTTAAATCATTCTGAAATGATAAGCTCCACGCAATTAACTTGCACATTAATTGAATTATTCTAAACTTCATATAACGCTTCATTAAAGTTTTAGATCTGATTCTCCTTAAATGAATGGCATTGATTGTACCTCTTTATCCAGAAAGATGACTACAGGCTGTGCCTGAAGAAGCTTGTCCACAACTCCATCCAATGGCTGGGTCAGGATATAAATGAAATCAGGATGCATGTACACAAGCCTTCCAGCGCAGGCCAAGGTAGAGTTTCGAAGTAAGAAAATGTATGGGTCAATAAAACACTGTTCGTTCTTGTACCTTGGGGTTTATTCCCTAAAACAGTTAAATATTATTGCTGTTTTAGCATTAATGTCTTTTTTCAAAGGAATCCTGGGTTAAATTGCACCTGGGGGTGCAATTACACATTTTCATTGTTAATCAGTAATCCCTCCAGGGTTATCAATAAGAGTTGTCAGAACAACAATATTGGGTATGCATCTCAGCATAGAGTGCAGTAGCCTCGAGCTGTAGAGCAGACACTTTTTGAGCTGCGAGCAGGCACGCCCCCAAGCCAATCAGGACCTCCCAATTAGCTCAGCACCAGGTGAGCCTTCCTGCTCAATTGGTTACCTAGTAACGGGTCTCCTGTTGCGCGTCCCAACTACTTCCATAAAGGAACACATCCACACAAGAACCAGCGACAGAGTCCTCCCTGCGACATTTACTCTTTGTCTTTTTAACTGTTTCTGTCCTCACACCATCCTCTTGGTGGTTTAATCTTTTTACTATGTGTTGTAATAGTACAATAAATCTGTTAGCTTAAAATCTAATCTCCCTGGCCTTCTTCAGAAATTATCATAAAATTTTGAGAGCCCCCTTATTGCACCATTGTAGTGAAATTGTTTAATCTGCTGCAAGGTGAAAGGTCAGCAAATTATTTTTTTTCAAATCAATCAACTTGACGGCAATAGAGAAAACTGTAATAGGTAAAATGAGAGGGAAAGGGTACTGTCTTTTTCTCATAGGTCAACAGCAGCCAAGAGAGTTACTCATCCACTTTTCTTTTACAGTGTCTCTCATTTCACATTTAATATGGACACCCAATTAATACTTTAGCTTTTTGGACAACCTCATTTAAGGTGAATTATGGCCATTTCTCCCCTTCAAAATGAAAGAGATCATGATACATCATAGCATTGTTTGAATTAACACTAATTGATTCAAGTTACCCAGACAGTGATGGGCCGCTTATACAATCTAGGCCTTATTGGGTCCTGGAAGGGATGGAGCGAATATTAGATTCCTGGGTCTGTTGCCACGGTGACGAGAGTCACCTGACCTCTTTTTAAGATGATTGTAAGGTTATATTGCCAGCCCCACTTGGGTCTTCAGTAAACTGAACTGATGTCCAAACATCGTTACATGGTGCTTTGATATTAAAGGAGGGGAACAGTACCTTATTGCAAGCAACATGGATTTGTCATTGTACCTTCATTATCCAATTTGCAACTGCTAATGTTACTGTGGCCTGCAGGCAGGAAGAGCTACAACTAAATTTCAACAACAACAAAATAACAATAAAAATACCCTTATTACACAAGTTGTTTGCAGAGACACCTGAAAACTTGTGAATAAAGCTCCTTCTTTTACATACGGAAGTGAAAAGTGACTACTTACTGAAAGCACATGCTGTGTTCAGTAATAACTTCCATGTCTCTTTTTAATACCGGAGTAACACTTTTCTTATTTTGTATTCAGAAAATTTGAAATTACTTATTTTTAGATTTTTTTTTGTTTGTTTATCATCAGAGGAAGGATTATTTATCTTTTAAGATAATCAGTAGCATATAACATATTGTCAGAGAAAATAATAGCAAGCTTTGGGATTTGTGACTAGACAGTGTATTGCAACGATTTGTTAAATCTATGAGCGACTGTAACAGGGACGTGTGTAGATATATGGGGATCACTATGGGATGTGACCTCATCCGACCAGGTAAGACTGTTCCATTCCATCAGTCACTCCAGCAGATGGGTTTTGTTATTCCTGTGTCAGTGGATGATACACAAACCCAGGCTCTTACATTCAGGGTGTAGTCAGTCCCTAATAAAAGAGAGCTTAATCTCACTGGGGCATAAGCAAATAATGGGACAGGTGCATATTAAATGTATTCATGGGGATGTGCGCACTTATCCCAAGATGTATGTGAATTTAAATATTGGCCAGTAGGTCACACGAGTGCAATTGGGTTTGTGTTCTCGATGCCTGTAGTTCTGGGGCAGGACTGCGAGCAGTTCAAAGATTGGTTGGCTGCTGTGACGGCCCCGTCCTCCCTATTGGCTAAGAAAAAGGAAGTCATTGGAGAGATTTTCCCCTTTCGCGACCCAGCCTGGTATTGCCATAGATTTAAACCCCGGAAAAATTAAAGGGAATGCCAGGCCACTAAGAATGAGGGCTGGCAATGGAGGGAGTCCGAGAAGTTTCAAGTGGGGGTGATTGGTGAAGAGTCTGGGGGTGGGCCGCGGAGCCAGCGCAGCTCAGGACGACCCGATCCCGAGCTAGAAACCATGGGAGCTGATTTTTTAGTTCACTCCCATGACTTCCGACTCGAGCAAGGACATGTCAACGTGCTGCAGCTGTGGTTAATGGTTGGGTGGTCGAGCCCAGACGCGCCTCCATGTACCCTCACTTTGAAATTAATCAAGACCTTTTGTACCGTGTTGAAAAATTACCCCAGGCGGGGGAACTGCGTCACCAGTTGCTCATTCCTCAGCCCTTTAAGGAGGATTTGTTGCGGCTTGCTCATGCTATTCCCCTGTCTGGTCACTTGGGAAGGGACAAGACCAAAGCGAGGCTCGTGACACGGTTCTATTGGCTGGGGCTGGATGGTGACGTCTGGCGTTTTTGCGAACGTTGTGGGGAATGTCAGAACGCTAGCCCTAGAGTCATCCCACAAACCCCATTGGTGCCGTTGCCACTAGTGGAAGCTCCGTTTGAGTGTATTGGAGTTTATATAGTGGGACCCCTAGAAAGGAGTATGGCGGGATATACACACCTGTTGGTCATTTTGGATTACGCTATGCGTTATTCAGAGGCCATTCCCCTCTGATCTGCGTCTGCTAAGTCTATTGCCAATGAGCTCGTGAAGGTTTTCTCCCGGATGGGGATCCCCAAGGAAATACTGACCGATCAAGGCACCAACTTTATGTCCCGGCTAGTCCGCGAAACATGTAAACCTTTGGGGATTAGACCATTAGGACCTCGGTTTACCATCCTCAGACCGATGGTCTTGTGGAGCATTTTAATAAGACTCTCAAAAGCATGTTGCGCAGATTTATTAATAGTGACGTGTGCTACTGGGACCAGCTGATTCCCCCCCTTCTCTTTGCTATCAGCGAGGTACCTCAGGCTTCTACAGGGTTTTCTCCATTTGAGCTGCTGTATGGGCGGAGACCCTGGGGTGTGCTTGATCTGGTCAAAGAGATGTGGGAGGAACAGCAGGACAATTCAACCAATACTGTCCGGTATGTGTTGGACCTGCGCAAACGTCTTGAGTCTGTGGGAAAGTGGGTGTATGACAATTTGTTGCAGACTCAATGCAGACAAGAGACCCAATATAACAGAGGAGCCTGGTTACGCACGTTTCAGCAGGGGGATAAAATGCTTCTATTATTGCCATGTTCTGAGTCTAAACTTCTGGCGAAGGGCAAGGACCTTTTGAGGTTACACGCCAGATTGGGACAGTGGATTATGAGATCTGACAGCCAGAGCGACGGAGAGAAAAGCACATTTATCATGTTAACCTCTTGAAGCCCTGGTTGCAACAGGAGGCGTTAGTGGCGCAAGCAGATGATGTCACAGACCTGGGACCTGATCTTTCTGTGTTGGCGAAGAAAGGGTCAGTACAGATTGCAGATAATCTGACACCAACACAGACATGTCAGGCGCTGGTGGAATAGTTTCCTGATGTGTTTTCTCCCATCCCGGGGTAGACTCGAGTAGCCCAACATCTCATTGAAGTTGAGCCGGGGGCGCCAGTTCACCAGAGGCCGTGCCGCATACCTGAACGTAAACAGCAGGTAATAAAGGCGGAAATTGATGAGATGCTCAGACAGTAATAGAGGTCCCAAAGTGACTGGAACAGTCTGATTGTTTTAGTGGATAAGCCAGACGGGTCAACTCTGTTTTGCATTGACTTCATGCCCCGGGTAGATTAATTGCTGGAGCATCTAGGCACGGCTCATTTTATGACGACGCTGAATTTAAAAAAGGGGTACTGGCAGATACCCCTGACCCCGGAATCCAGGGAGAGGACAGCATTTTCAACTCTCTTCAGGTTATACCAATTTAGAACCTTGCCCTTTGGGTTGCACGGAGCACCAGCCACTTTCCAGCGGATGATGGATCGCATTTTGCGGCCACATCAGCAGTATGCCGCTGCTTACGTACATGACGTGGTTATCCACTGTGAGGATTGGCTGAGTCATCTGTGTAAGGTAGCGGTCCTGTATATCAGCAGGATGCTCCTTCCTGTGAGAAAAACTATAGTACCATCGAGGAGTGTCTCACAGTTAAATGGGCAGTCGAGTCATTCCGGTACTACCTCCTGGGGCGACACTTCACCCTAGTTACAGATCATGCCCCCTTAGCATGTCTTCACCGGATGAAGGATAACAACACTAGAATCACACGGTGGTACTTGGCCTTGCAGTCCTATGCCTTCAGGGTAGTCCACCGAGCAGGGAAACTGCACCAAAATGCAGATTTTTTCTCTCGGGAAGGCATGGGGGTGTAAGATTTTCGAATGGACCAGTGGTGCCATTCTGAGGGGGAGGACATGTAACAAGGGAGATCTATGCTGACTGTCTGGCGCATGCATGCTTCTGCAAGAAGAGGGCAGCAGCCTCTTAAGATCCGCCTGTCAATCATGGCAATGACACGGAGAGGTCGGGAGGAAGGTATGTTGGCTTTCCCTCCCTTTGAGTGGTTGAGAGGCGGGCCTTGGGGAGTTGATCGGCCCATAAGAACTGCGCTTGGTTATGCATTCGAGTGGCCTGACAGGGGATACCCCCTGATTCTGGTGGAAGACGCCAGTGTAAACAAAGACCAGGCAGGAACGGCAGAAGTTGAAGAGAGAATAAAACAGGCAAGTACAGCTGAGGAAGACAGCCCGCCTTAAACAAATAAAACAATAATTAAAATAAATAATTACATACCCGAGGGGACGTGTGTAGATATACAGGGAACTCTGTTCACCCCAGTGTATAGAGAATAGCCAAGCGTAGGACGGAGACCCGAACTGACTGGCTTAGCGGCAGTGGGGGCACTGCGTAAGCAGAACCTTTATTTTGTAATTTTATTACTGTGTTTTATTTTCTCTTTTCATTTTGCCTTTGGTTTTCATTATTATTGCAGAGCACCTGTGCGTGCTGACGGATACAAGTGCAACCCCTATTTACCATTGTTTGTGTAAGGGGAGTTGCAGCAGTAGGTGACAAATAATAAAAATAAAATTACCTAAATAAAACTGGGCACCAGTATGGTGTTTCAAATAAAACCTTCTGTCTACTGTGTGTCAGTGAATTGCCCACCACCCTTCCACGGGGACAAAAAAGGCAAATACAATATTTTCTGGGGTTGATTTGGACTATGTCACTAGGGACGGTGAGACGAGAGTCTGTGGAGTGTGTTAAAAAACTCTAATGCTATTCAAGGCTAGCAGAGTGGAATGTTGGGTAAATTCAGTTTGGCTGAGAAGTGTGCTTTCAGGACTGATCATTCACCCGCTCTACAGTAGGGAAGTAAGGCCTCTCACTACTGTTTATTTTGCTTTGGACCTAATAAATAAATCATTAAGTCCTTGGGACTGGGCCAGGAGAAATGTCAGCAGTCTCTTGTAAAGTCTTTGTAAATTTCTTGTAAAGTATTTTTTTCTCCCTGAGAACTCTTGGAAAACATAAGCAACCCATACATTTGCTTGAGAATGGGATTTGAAACCTTTATATGATTATTATGATTCAAGATCTTTTTTTTATTTTGTTAGTATGCAAGGTTGAATTTGTTCGTGCAGAATCATAATTACTTAACCAGCTTGACTGAGATTAAAATGCCGAACAGGTTATTAAAATAAACGAAAAACAAAACTAAGCTAAGCATGAATACTAATTTGACTGAAATTACTTGTTCAAGGTTGTAGTGCTTGGGGTGGCAAGTAACCTGTCCATGAATTACAATAACATCAATTTCTTTTCATATTTTTTTTCTTGAAGTATTTAAAAGCTGTTGAATAGTAAATTGTGGCACTCACAACCAAATAGTCAAAACCAAAAAAGCTGAAATTTGTAATGTCTCCATAGTATTTTTTAATACTCTCTACTAGGTAAATGTTATACAGTGGTAACACATTTTACTTCAGATCGCTTAGGACACAATGGTCACCATATTGTGCAATGGTCAAGGCAAAAGCATATGGAAAAGGTAAGTTCACCAATTATCTGAAGTGCTCCAGCAGACATGAATATTCTTTTGCAAATATAGAGATCCACAGAGCAAGAAACAGAAAACTATCTTCATACAGCAAACCTTTTAAGCTGTCATCATACCAGCCAACCCAACTTTAGAAACCTGAGCTGGGTTACAGCAAACCAACAGTTTAAGGATAGCCTGATGAAGATGCATATATACCCTGTATGCATGTTACATACCCACTGTTGTAGATTCCAGGTGGTGGGATGGATTCTGCTATTGCCACTGAAATTTACCTGAATTCCCAAGGCTTTCTCTAAATGGCAGGTAGGGGGTTAAATTGCTGCCTGTCAAAACAGGACAAGTGATAAATGATTAAATGATTAATTAGGCTCTGGCCAAGGTTATATAAATAGTGTGATCACAGGTGTTAGAATGGTTAAGGTAAATGCTGGTAGAGGTGAAGGTGTGTTTTACGTTCCATGCTGTCTCATCCTGTATTATCATGAGTGTTTTGTATAACCTTTTGTTTTGG
This sequence comes from Acipenser ruthenus, assembly GCF_902713425.1. Classification (NCBI taxonomy): domain Eukaryota; kingdom Metazoa; phylum Chordata; class Actinopteri; order Acipenseriformes; family Acipenseridae; genus Acipenser; species Acipenser ruthenus. The sequence goes on from NC_081193.1 coordinate 15,863,226, forward strand.
CCCTCGTGCCATTTGTTTTGTTAATGCGTTTTGTTCATGTCCGTTTGTGGATTAAAGTGCGCATTAGTGTGTTTAAACCTGCAGCTTCCTTGTCTCAGAGTCTCATTCCTGGTGGAAACAGCTTGCCAGTGACACTACCCTGTCACATGTGGTGTCAATAGTGGGATAGCATCCCTAGAGACTCCAAACAGGAACTGCAGGTTTGAAAAAAAGAGAAATAAAGAAAGAAAAGGAAAATGGAGCAGAAGGAAAGCTGACGGGAGCGGAAATATAATTAAATAGAAGTCTGTTATAATTTAAACCACTCCCCCAACTTTATTTACACTAGGCTTGAAAATCAAAATCAATTTGATATTAAGTCTTTAAAAAGCTGAAGCTGAGTTGAACCAAGAACCAAGTTATGAATGTATTATAATGTATGTATATGTGTCTTTTTGATGAAAATAAAAACAACAGATTGTTGTAATTGAGTTTAATAAAAAAATATTCAATTGTTATAAGTAATTAGAAATTGAATGCAAGGGTTAGACTCAACATATGCCCACTGGAAAATATGAATAGGAATATATCTGTTATATCAACTAATATGATAAGGAAATGTGGTTCCGGGGATGCGTTCTTGAAAACAGTCTCCATGCACTACAAAAAAAAAAAAAGCTACTTATAAATAAGGACAGAAAACTGGTTGTAAAGGGAAGATAAATGCTCTATTTTAAGAAGATTATACAGCAAATGAGCCAAAAGATACTAAAACACTAAAAGCACTTATTTACCAATAAGTGTACAATGTGAAATGTAATCAAAATGTAGTTAGGATTGTTTGCAACACTATTAGGCACAGCAGCAGCAAAGCAAGTGCTTCAAAAAAAGGAACAAGGAAAAAGGATGTTGCTATAAAAAAGAAACCAGCCTGGAGTCCAGTTCTATGTCCTGAAAAAAGTATACCACAGTCAACCAATGGGATACTTTAAGAAATAATATTACAGACTCTCATGGGAAACTGAGCCTTTGAAAGAATAATCCAAAGCAGTTAAAAAACTATTATAGTATTGCTGTTAAGCACAGTTGAAGTGACGAATAGTGGAATAGAAACAATACGCTCTAAAAATGTCTATAAAGTGACCCCCTGCCTAGTTATTATTAAAATATTACTATTTTATTGTTGTGTTCACTTGTATTTTAACCTGAACTATAGCAACCTATTCCCAACATGCTGGCTTCCTTCTTTAGACTCCTACCTTCTTCGTCTGTATAGATCTGTAATTTTGACCACTTTGAAACAGAACCCGTGTTGGCCTTTACAATCATAATGTCATTACAATTTACCATAAAACACATTTATTCAGTTAGTAACACATTGAAAGAGAGAACTCCATATGAACTCACAGCTAAGAGCCTAATCGGATTACTTCCTTATGAAAACCCAAGCAGCAGTGCTTGCAAGATGACTGACAAAAGGGGCAAACGAAAGGCCTGGCCACAGCTGACTTTCATAATAAAACTGAGTGGATAAGTGACATGGTGTGTCAGGGTCACAAACCAAAATGCCCCAGGCCTACTAGGTCAGGAGGATGTGTTCACCAGGGTCTAGGACTTAATAAATTGTGAGTGACCGCTGAATATTATGCTGGAAAGCTGGCTGACATAGACTATTTGGGTTGATTGTAATATATATATATATATATATATTTAGCTAACTTGACATTCAGAGTTCAAAGATGCAATATCACGCTATGGTATATAAAAATAAATTCAGCATTCAGAATTCAAAATGGGTTTTGGTAGAAGTATTTATTCCTTAAAAATTTATATCTATTTAGAAATGGCTAAAATCCAAAATGGCTAGAATGTAGCAGGATACCCATGAAACAAAATATACATCAATTTATAAATAAAAAAATTAAAAACAGCAATACTTACATTATATTTCAGTAAATACTAACCATGTATAAAAACATTGTGTACTGTTTGAACTAAAAACCACTACATTTGAAGGACATTAAGAAAACAATAACTTGACAATAAGAACAGGTATAGATAATCATCTGAAATGCCTGGGGGAAAAACAAGGGCTGAAAACAAGGAATTGAAAAGTAAAAACAATTGTGTTTTTAATTACGGGTAAACAGAACTATGAACAAGAATAGGGTTGCTATGTCTTCGAACATCCTTTGACTCAAGAAGATATAAGCTAAACTATAAACCAATTATTAATCTTTTCTGTTCAAGGGCAATTCTTATTTAATTTAACCTTTGATTTTACTTTTGACATTTACAGTCCTTACAGAGTAACTATGCTATATATATATATATATATATATATATATATATATATATGTATATATATATATATATATATATATATATATATATATATATATATATATATATATATTCAATCAATATCAATCAATATTTATTTTATATAGCGCCTTTCATAGTGGACCACTATCACAAAGCGCTTTACAAGACAGTTAGAAACAATGCATAATACATTAAATACAGTAAAATACAGGGCATAGTACATTAAATAAAAGGCTAGGGTGTGAATTCTAAACATTGTGGATGCATGTGTCAAGCAGAATCATATGAATAAGATGGAGTAAAAAACCTGAAATAGCTCTTGAGAGTTGATTTGAGGTGAGCGACTGTGGGAGCTGCATGCACTGAAGCTGGGAGAGTTCCAGAGAGTCGGGGCCATGAAGCTAAAAGAGCGCTGTCCGAGTGTGGCGCGCTTTTGCTTGGGTATAACCAGCAGGCCAGAGTCAGAGGACCTCAGCTTGCGTGCAGGGACGTAGCGGACATGTGTGCAACTGCAACTGTGTAAGTAAATTTATTTATGGGGAAAAAAATAGAATACAGTCATAAATGTCATTGCTATTCCTGTAAATGCCATTACAAAAACTGTTTTAGATTTTGAACAAATGTAAAACAAATATACATATGTTACATTACAAGGTACAATGTTTGTCTAATTGACTTACAATTTTAAATGTTCATATAATCCCTATATATTAAAATATATGTGAACCATTAGTTTAAACATGGTAAAAAATCAACAGACTGGCATGCATACTGAGTACAGAGTGAACATATAAACATAAGAATATAAGTGACATTAGGACGGGATGGTACGGGAATACATTTCTCTTTATGTTTGCGGGAATGGATGGAAACTATAATTAAACTGGCAGGAACGGATGGGACCGGGAATAAAAAGTTTTAAATCTCACGGGAACAGATGGAAGCCGAACTGAAGGCTGCGGGGATGGGTGGGAGCAAGACTGAAGGCTGCGGGAAGAGCAGTACAGAACCAAACTGTAGTCTGTCAGACGAGCTACAAGAACTTTAGATGTTGTAAAATTAAACCAATCAAATGAATACTCAGACTTCTGCTTATCCATATATTTACCAAGACAGACACTATAACCCTTGTGTCAACGACACTCATTTTAATTGGTACACCCCATTTAGTGATGTCACTGGCTCACCCATCCAATTCAACCCCACTGCATCTTGCTATCATTGTACAACCAACATTTACAGTGAAACTGTAAAATACCTAAACTAATTTTAAATATGTCAACCTCAGCAAATAATGGGATTCATTAAACTTATTGGGAGTTCAAGTTCGAGTGAAACTCAAAAGACTGTGGCCCTCAAGTGTTTTTTTTTTTTTCTGTTATCAACACATGATGCATAATAAAACGGCTGAAGTAGGTTTGTGTGATTCTTGTTATTCTTGTGTTAGGTAATATGGCAGTAGTGAATGACATTTTAAAAATTCAACTGGGAACAGGATGAGAATGAAAAACATAAGAAAAATAGGGTAACCCAAAAAATAGCCTGCCTGAAAGGTATGTCATACAGCAAGAGGCTAAAAGAAATTCATCTCTTCTCGTTTTCTTAAATATCACAGGACTGGATGGGACAGGACATTTTTTGACAAGATGGGATGTGACGGGAAAGAAAAAAAACAGTACGGGATGGGAAAAATTCTGGTAGGACAGGGTGGGAACAACAGTTACATTGAAACATTTTTCATGGAATGGGATGGGACAGGAAAAGTTATGATGGGACAGAATGGGACGGAACTCAAGTTTCATTCCCGTTTCACTCTCTGATACTGAGTTCCATAGCACCACTTATATCCTGATTGGCTGAGATGATACTTAAGGTTTATAATAAAGCTGTGTTTGGGTTCTACAAGAATTATACAGTCAGCACAGTGCAGATATGCTGCATTTCAAATTTTTATTCTGTGACAAATAAGAGACAACACACCAAGTACCTAGGGTTTTAATTACTGTAGATCAGAACCTGGGTTTTTCCGTTATCAGGGTAAGACCTTGGCAACGTGTAGTCAACAATGCAGCACAGTAAAGCAAGCAAGCATGGTAAAGCACACAGAGACTTGGTGGAGCATTGTACGTTACCATAGCAAATGTTTAATTAAAATGCCATGCCATCAAAAAAAAAAATGCTGGTGATTCCAGGACTCATTTTATTTGTAATAGAGCCGTGGATAAAACAGAACCCTCAATGAGGCAATGCTCATTGTATAGACCTGATTATTCCATTGCCATTTTCTAAATTTGATATACATTCCAGAAATGCTTTTATGAGGAAGCACAATAAAAGGTGAACACTAAAACTTTAGTATCACAAGACAGTGGAAATATGTCAGAGTCATATAACCTTTATAGTTTTTCATCCTTTTTGAAATTCTTAATATTTCAAAAATTAAAGGTTAACACACCTTTGATAAAAGAAAAAAATACCCAAAACAAAACAATAAAAGACACGTGCTTTTATATAGGTCCTCTCCTTTATTCTTCTGTGCCATTATCTCATTTACCATGTCTACTCAAGCCAGGATGTTAATTTTACTGGAGCCAGAATTCAAATTGAATGTGGTTCTGCCACGGAGCCACTTGGAGACGCAAATATAATGAGATTTGAATGGGAAGTCGTGGACACAATAAATCTTTGCCATATGTGGCCATTTCCTGTGTCAGTTCCTTTCACATAACTAGTGAAGGCCTTTTTTTTTTTAACTCTCCGTTGACCCCACACCGTGACTCTGAAATCTTTCATGGCCGCTGCTAGGCCTCAGGCTCTTTAATGCAGTTGCATAAATAAATGAAGTTGACAGCAAACATCATAACAATTACAAGTAATGTGTGCTCATTGCAGATGTCCATATTGTACATTTGAGCAAGATGAAATGGGAAAGTACTGTATAGAACACAAGCACAGCAATGATTTTTGACAGTAAGATATAAGAATTACATTATAAAAAATAAAAAAAGACTGCCAGTCACTAGCAATAGAAAGCTACCAAGTCTGCCCTGCATTTAAAGTGATATAGCTTTCCACAACAGTCAGAGTACACGCTGTATTGTTTTATTATTATTAAATCCTTACAGCACTCAGCAGACACATTCGAACTCTGCCACATATTGTATTAGTATAGATCTGGACTTACAGATATGCTAACGTGAAAATAAGAATCCTATAAACTTCTGGCAAGGAACACAGGGTTTAACAATAGTCTGGTTTAAAAAAAACTTATTAAAAGCAGAACTTTCATTTTTATATTGTATTTTATGATTGCTATCTCCAAGCAGAACAGACATTGCCTTTGCCTGAACAACAGTACTCCATATATATTGCCAGTGTTAGATCTGTGCAGCTCTCTGTCTGATGCTGTATTTACAACTGGGATTTGTAATTCATTTTTCATTGGACAAATGGTTGCTACAGTCAGCAGACTACTTGTTAATTCATAATTTTGCTACCTAGATCATTTAACATAATAAATTGAACAAGCATGTTATTCCTGTTTTTCATGCTCTGTATCTCACTAGAATAAAATGGGCCTTTCATTTTGCACTTACTGTATGTGACCTATTCTCTGGTTTGAACGTTTATGCACCTTAATTTTAAAAGTAAGCTAGTTTTTTTTTTTATCCAGATCAGCTAATGTAAAATACTGTTTTTAACATACAGACACATTCAACAACAATTATATATATATATATATATATATATATATATATATATATATATATATATATATATATATATATATATATATTTGCTCAAATGCAAAACAGCACATCATGAGTTAAAATGTTGAGGTTGATCAATTAGGCCCTATAAGCCGATTTGATACTTTTCTCTAATTATAAACCTTGAAAAAATATACATATCTTAGTGTGAACGGAAGAAATATCTTCAGGATTCCGTTTTTTTACAGTTTTATCCCTTCAAACCCAAAGCTGTGGGTGAATATTTGACTGAGGTGGGGTATGTAGGATGGAATACAATAATTCAAATTTTTTAGGTCATGTTTTTCCCTGAAACTTCTTTTGGTATTATTTCCTAATCTTAGAACTCTTTCAGGGAAGACAGAACATATTAACAGCAACCACAAAGCAGAAACCCTAATTTTAAACCAGAACCATTATCTGCAGACTTAGTTTAAACAACTATAGAATGAAGATTATCAAAAATAAATAAATAAAGGTGATCCATATATTTGGGATAAAAGTGTTATTTTAAAAAAGAACCAATAGTTTCAAGTCCTTCAGTGATGTTAGCTACTATGCAAATGACCAGGAAGTGATACATGAAACAACTGCAGCAGAGTAGTACCACAAAGAAACCATCTGCGTCCATACTTATCCTACTGTACAGTAAGTCATGCTGAAGTTTAGGTTCTGTTATTGTCAAAGCGTTCTCCAATTTCCTGTTTTTGACAACACCATCTGTATTAAGAATCTCTCAGTGCCTCTCCAATATTCTACACCCTTTTGAAGCTGCTCTCAAGCTGGCTCATAGAGTTTGCAATAATAGGATTTCCAAAATGTTAAAAGAGAAAATAGAAAGAATGAAAAGAAAACAAACTAATAAAAAACATATCATAATATTTGGGATTCTGGTGTTTGCAAACTTTGGAAGACTTTCAAAACAAATGGAGTAAATGTGCATTTCATTAAATACTAATATATGAAGGACTAGAAGCCTTACTGATTGTCTGCCTGCTTACGAATAAGTCAGTTTATGAAATAAAAAAAATAAAAAAATGTATATATAGTTTATTACTTTGGTCTAGAAAATATAGCAGGGTTAAGCCTTTAAATCCTAGAAGACAAATGAAAATGTTTAAATTGCTATGCAATGAAATTGTTCCAAAAACATGTATGGCAGCTTTTTTGTTACACTTTTGTAAGTTTAATCAACAAGCAGTAATGTAAGTCAACATATCAAGCGTATTACTGCAACCCTGAAATAAAAAAATAAAGCACAAACTATGCCAGAAGTTAATCATTCTTTTACATTTCTTTTGGACCAAAAACTCCCAGCTATGGATGTGCACTGTGTGGTCATTTGAGGCATGGGGTTTATGCATCCATTGTAACCATAATCATTAACATTAGCGGTATTTAACCTGCACAACTATTAACCACATGCCTACATCTTCAGTACACAGCAGTGTTTTAATACCACTAAATGCCGAATCATTTCCTCTGACAGAAAAAAAAACTACCCTATGGTGCCTGTGACTAACTGTCCTTCATATCGAATTAATGGTAAGTTAATGATGTATGAACTGCAGTTTGTGATAGAAAAAAAAAATAACAAACAATTGTCTGGTGTTTCATTTCGCAGGTCATTACTACATTAACTGGGAAATCGACCTAGTCCTTTGAGTAATAGTCTTATTATTGTCATCAGGTTTAGACTCAATACAAACTAGACAGTTACTATACATACAGGGTTACTCTAAAACAAACAGGCGTTTATATTTTTAACAGGTAAGCAATAGTTTCTTTTTTCATTAAGTATTTTTTTGCTTACCAGTTCCTATAACTCAGTGAATACAAGCTGTGTAAGATTTCAAAAGATAACTTGATATTTGTGGGTATAGCATCATATGGTCAGGTAGCTCAAGATAATGTAATTAAAAATCCACTATAGTCATATGAATTAAAAAATGTAATTGTTGAAAAGGCTGTTATTTGCTGGTAAGTTTGGTGAGTTTGACTTTTTGATGTAGGGAGAACTTGTTGTCCACTCTCAATCAGTGATGCGAATCAAGTGGATTTTCACTTGTTCCAATTGAACCATATGGATTTCTAATGATTCCTATAAATGAGACTGGGAACGGCTGCCACAACAGGGTACATATTAAGTACTATAAATGGATAAGAACGATTTCAGAGTAAAATACCTTTAAGAGTAAAATCAAGTACAAAATACAGAAAACAGTTATAATTAAGAGCAGTAGTGGAATACGGCAAAATACAGAGCAGTTCAGCGCAAGTACAAGATGATGCATGTAGTGCTATAGTTGAGTGACATATGGTCATTCTAGTTGAGAGTTGAGGTTTATAGATGCTGTCTGAACAGGTGTGTCTTGGGTAGGTGCTGGAAGGTGGTCAGGGACTGAGCTGTCCTGATATCTGTGGGTAGGTCGTTCCACCACTGAGGGGCAAGGGTGGAGAAGGAGCGGGAAGCGGGGGAGTGGCGGGGGAGGGGGGGGGGGGTACAGCTAATCTGCCGGTGGTGGAGGGGGCAAGAGGGGGTGTAGGGAGAAATAATAGTCTGAAGATAGAAGGGAGCAGAAAGGTCGAGGCAGCGATAGGCGATTCCAAGAGTTTTGAATTGGATGTGAGTGGCAATAGGGAACCAGTGGAGGGAGTGGAGCAGCGGTGTAGCATGGGAGAAACAAGGAAGGGAAAAGAAAAGGCAGGCAACAGAGTTTTGGATGAGCTGGAGCAGACAGATAGCAGAGGCAGGGAGGCCGGCCAGGAGGGAGTTGCAGTAGTCAAGGTGGGACAGTACCAGGGCCTGAACTAGGATTTGCATGGAGGTAGTGTGGAAGGGGCAAATTCTGTATATGTTGCTGAGGAAGAAGCAACAGGAGCATGCCAGAGTAGAGATGTGCTGAGAGTAGGAGAGGTTTGGAGAGGTTGAGTTTAAGATGATGCGAGTGCATCCAGGAGAAGATGGCCGAGAGACAGGTAGAGATACGGGAGATGTCGGTCAGAAGGGAGAAAGGACAGGAAGATCTGGGCATCATCAACTTAGATGCTGATGAGTTAATAAAACTGTACTGACATCCGCATAAGGCACATCCTTGCCTCTCGACTACACAGCTTGCTCTTTAATTGAATGTTAAAGACGTTCATCTTTGAACATTCTGGTTTGCAGTTCATGTCGTTCTTACCTTTCTATTCAATTCAGTGGGTTGAGATGCCAATTCATTCCAATATGTAGAAGGGGAGAGACAGGTAGTGATGATTCACTCCTTAAAATAGCATTCTCAAATGCCTTACCTGTTTAAGAACAAAACTGCTTCCATTCAAGGTCTCATTTGGGAAGCTGTTAGGCCCAAGATACTTCCATCCAGGTCCATAAGGATAGCTTTTCTTCCCCCTTCACATTTAGCCTGAAGGCATGCTTTCTTATTACCTGCATCTTCCGCACTAATATGAATTTTAAAATGTTAAATTAGCTGCTTGATAAAAAATAAAAAAAAATGCATGTTGGTTATTCTTTTTACCAAATTAAAGCATAATTTAATTTCTCACATTTAAATTAAACTTGGTATTAAAATAATCTGCAAATGATTGAACCAAACCAGATTTATTATAATTTTATAATTTATTCACATCCAGAATAGATCAATCACAAACTTTTTTCACAGCAAAAAATATCAAAGTATATTAATTCCCTGAAAGGCTTACAGTGGGTTTGCCATCTTAACTGATCTGTCTTTTTGTAGGCTGTCCTAATTTTCCTTCAGTAATGTGATGCATACAGATATTATAATCCAATCTGTTCTAAACTTCATTGCATTATTAACATGAACTTCTGTTATACAGGCAGAATGTTTCCTGACAAGAAATTGAATCATAAAACCAGAGCGAGTGCCCAGGGCAAGAAAGAAGAATACTGCCTAAGGGGCTTTAGCTCTGGGCAATATAGAAAACCTGAGCTGCTTTTTAGTAAAGTATTTTCAATGTTATTGCCTTAAACTACACAAGCAGCTTGTTGTTTGTTGTAAAATAACACACACTACCTGATTGCCCAAGGCTCTGCCAGGTCAGCATATATATATATATATATATATATATATATATATATATATATATATATATATATATGAAGTTTGTGTCAATATAACTGCCAAGTCTGACTTTTCTCAGTAGGTTTTATTTATAGAAATGTCTTGCCTTCCTGCTATCACTACCTTTATGAAAGTAGACTGTGAGGATATTGGATGCCTACCCACCTTTTTTTTTTTGCAGCTGATATCTCAAGTCTTTATCAGGCACTCAGTTTGATAGAATGTTTTGAATTTCCAGATAAAATGACCAATGAAGTGCAAGTGTGTATATATACACACACTCCATATTGTTCAGGAATAAATAAATGTGTCACTGACATTAAAGTGTATTGTTTTCAGTTTATATTTATCCAAAGTGTATACTTTTGATGAGTTCTACTGCTGAACAAATTACTAACATTACACAAAATTTTAATTTCCTTTATACAGACTTTAATCTAGTTAAGACACTGACATTTCTGGCATCCAGTAAAGGTGCTCAGCGCGGAGTGCAGGATGTGCCGTATAGCCTGGAGATCGCAAGTTTGAATCCAGGCTATGTCACAGCCGACCGTGACCGGGAGTTCCTAGGGGGCGGCGCACAATTGGCCGAGCGCTGCCCGGGTAGGGAGGGGAATCAGCGCATCAGCGACCCCTGTGGCTGATAGGGCGCCTGTGGTCCTGCAGTGGAGCAACCAGATCTGTGATGTCCTCCAGCACTATAGATCTGTTGGCATCAATGTGGATCCGCAGTGCGAAAAATGACGGCTTGGCAGGAGCATGTTTCGGAGGACGTGGGCTCCAGCTGCCGTTTCCCGAGTCGGCGGGAGGGGGGTTGTGAGCGGTGAGCCGAGGATACAGATAATAATTGGGCATACTAAATTGGGGAGAAAACCGGGGTAAAAATAAAATAAATTTGTATTGTAACGCTTGAAATGTTTTTGCTTACGATTGTAAGTCGCCCTGGATAAGGGCGTCTGCTAAGAAATAAATAATAATAATAATAATAATAATAATAAATTGGTGACGACTAAATTTAAATTTTAAAAAAACAAAACAAAAAAAAAACAGGCATAATAATGTAAGTTTTAATCTGCTATGAGTAGGAAAGTTCACAATTAATAATAATTAACATTATTGCCCTAAACAAAACATATACTGTACTGATTCAGAGCTTACCTATGAGCTTCAAGAATCCACAACGGGCTGGGTTGCTTGTTGTTTTATGCCATGGTCTATTAGGGTATTGGCCTGTTTCAGAAAGGCAGGCCACAAGATTCCTATACAGCCTGTGTTAAACTGCGTGGAGCTTTGACATGATGTGTCTACTCAGAGGAGACTGGCTTGGTTTTGTCCTTAATGCAATCAAAGGTAGAGCTTGTGGCCACAATCACTGAGCTCTTCAGCTCAATATATTTTCTCATATTTTTTTTCCTCAGTTGCTGATGCATACACTATGGGGAGGACATCCACCTAGTTGTCAACAAGAGTAATATTCTCAATAATCACAGTGCTTTTAATATGTTTTTATATAACAGAAAACCTGCAATTTTGGGGCAGTCTTCAAATCCAATATGGCTTCCATGAAAAGTGAGAACAACAAGGTTATTGATAATAGTGTGATTGTGACCTTCTAGAGCAATACCATGACCCGTGGTATTGTACACAATATTACTGTAGAATAAAATATGACTTCTGGCAACTGAATGGATGCCTCCTCCGCAACTGTGATGGATACTTGAAGACATTATCAAAGAGCCATAGGTAGTACTATTAAATTCAATTGCTAAAAATCCCACCGGCCCTAGGTTCAGAACTTCTGTATTGTTGAGATGGAGCGAACCTGTAATTAGACACAATATAAGGTATCTCATATATATATATATATATATATATATATATATATATATATATATATATATATATATATATATATGGGCAGCTGGCTCTTTGAGCTAATATATATATATAAGTATTCACCCCCCTTGGACTTTTCCACATTTTGTAGTGTTACAACCTGGAATTAAAATGGATTTAATTGGGATTTTTACCATTTGATTTACACAAAATAGTCCATAATGTTGAAGTGAGAAAAAAAATCTACATATTTTTCAAAATTATTTACAAATAAAAAACTGAAAAGTCTTGATTGCATAAGTATTCACCCCCTTTGCTGTGACACCCCTAAATAAGCTCTGGTGCAACCAATTGCCTTCAGAAGTCACATTATTCATTGAATGGAGTACACCTGTGTGCAATTAAAGTGTCACATGATCTCAGATTAAATACACCTGTTTCTGGAAGGCCCCAGAGTTTGTTAGAGAGCATATCTAAACAAACAGCATCATGAAGACCAAGGAGCTATCAAAACATGTCCGGGATAAAGTTCTGGAGAAGCACCAATCAGAGTTGGGTTTTAAAAAAATATCCCAAACTTTGAACATCCCCCGGAGCACCGTTAAATCCATTATTAAAAAATGGAAAGAATATGGCACAACCGCGACTCTGCCTAGAGAAGGCCGTCCACCAAAACTCAGTGACCAGGTAAGGAGGGCATTAGTCAGAGAAGCAATCAAGAGGCCAATGGTAACTCTGAAGGAGCTGGAGAGATCCACAGCTGAGATGGGAGAAACCGTTCATGGGACAACTATAACCCGGACGCTCCACAAAGCTGGGCTTTATGGAAGAGTGACGAGAAGAAAGCCATTGCTGAAAAAAACCCATATCAAATCCCATTTGGATTTTGCCAAAAGGCATGTGGGAGACACAGCAAACATGTGGAAAAAGGTTCTCTGGTCTGATGAGACCAAAATTGAACTTTTTGGCCTTAGCGCAAAATGCTATGTGTGGCGCAAAGCCAACACTGCTCATCACCCTGAGAACACCATCCCCACGGTGAAGCATGGTGGTGGCAGCATCATGTTATGGGGATGCTTTTCATCGGCAAGGACTGAGAAACTGGTCAGGATTGAGGGCAAGATGGATGGAGTCAAATACAGGGAAATTCTAGAGGAAAACCTGTTTCAGTCTGCAAGAGACCTGGGACTGGGGCGGAGGTTCACTTTCCAGCAGGACAATGACCCTAAACACACAGCCAAAGCTACACTGGAGTGGTTTAAAAACAAGAACCTGAATGTCTTAGAATGGCCCAGTCAAAGCCCAGACCTCAATCCGATTGAGAATCTGTGGCAAGACTTGAAAATTGCTGTTCACCAACGGTCCCCATCCAACTTGATAGAGCTTGAGCAATTTTGCCAAGAAGAATGGGCAAAAATTGCAGGATCCAGATGTGCAACGCTGGTAGAGACTTACCCAAAAAGACTCACAGCTGTAATTGCTGCCAAAGGTGCTTCTACCAAGTATTGACTCAGGGGGGTGAATACTTATGCAACCAACAAATGTCTTTTTTTTGTTCAATTAACTTTTGTGTCACAATAAAAAATATTTTGCACCTTCATAGTGTTAAGTATGTTGTGTAAATCAAATGGTAAAAATCCCAATTAAATCCATTTTAATTCCAGGTTGTAACACTACAAAATGTGGAAAAGTCCAAAGGGGGGTGAATACTTATGCAAGGCACTGTATCATCATTATCTTCAGCCTTTTTCAATCCACTGCTGGATGAAGGCCTCCCCAAGATTCTTCCACAAAAGCCTGTCTGCTGCGTTCCTCATCCACGTTACTCCAGCGTGTTTCATCTTGCTAAACTTTCTGGAGGTTTTCTTCTTGGTCGCTTTATATCTCTTGGGATCCAGTTTAGTATCTCCTTGGTCCAGCGATGGTCTTTTCTTCTTGCTACATGACCGGCCCACTGCCATTTCAGTTTTTTCGCTCTTATAATAACATTGCATACTTTTGTTTGCGGTCTTATCCATTCCTTCCTTTTCCTGTTTCTTCTTGTTATTCCCAGCATGCATCTTTCCATACTCCATTGAGTCGTTTGTAATTTTTGAGTCATTTTTGCATTGAGGATCCAGGTCTTGCATCCCTAAGTTAGCACTGGCAGCACGCATTGGTCGAAGACTTTCCTCATGAGGCATAAGAGTAGTTTCCCTTTCAGAACCATGCTTAATCTTCCAAAGGCACTCCAACCCATTTTTGCTCTTCTGTTTATTTTGCACATTTGGTTCTCCGTTGCCGAAACTAACTGTCCTATGTATATGTAGTTACTGATTTCTTCAAGCTTGATCCCATTGACTTCAATTGCCTGTGGAGTGGTATATTTATTCAACATGACTTCTGTCTTCTTCAGGTTCATTTTCAAACCCGCTTTGCTGCTAGCCTCATGTAGTTCTTGTATTCTTGTTTGTAATTTTTCTGGGCACGGTGTAAATATGAGGATGTCGTCAGCAAATCATAGGTGATTCAAGTAGACTCCATTGATCTTCAGACCCTTATTTTCCCAATCCAGTGTTTTGAAAATGTCTTCTAGGGTGGCTGTGGATGTTGCATTCTTGAATATGGTGCTGATCAAGTCTGTACGTTTTCTCAATTCCTTGTTTTTTCAGAGAGCTTAATACAGATCCTGTGTAAACAGAGTCAAAGGCTTTTTCATAGTCGATGAATCCCAAGCAAAGTGGTAGTTCGTACTTGTTGCTGGTTTGAATCACTTGTCATACAACATGAAGATGATCCATTGTGCTAAATCCACAGTGAATCCTGCTTGCTCATTTGATTGTGCCGAGTCAATCTATCTTGAAGTCTGTTGGTGATTATCTTGGTAAAAATTCTGTAGATTATAGGAAGTAAGCTAATAGGTCAGTAGTTCTTGAGGTCTTCTTTATCTCCTTTCTTATGTAAAAGTATCACCGATACATTTGGCACTTTATTTTGCGTTATACACTCTGTAAACACATGCAACAGTATTTTTGTCACTTCTTCACCGCCTTCTTTCACAATGTCAGTCGTTATGCCGTCTTCTCCGGGTGCCTTTCCTGTCTTCATATGTTTGATAGCATAAGAACATAAGAAAGTTTATAAACGAGAGGAGGCCATTCGGCCCATCTTGCTTGTTTGGTTGTTAGTAGCTTATTGATCCCAGAATCTCATCAAGCAGCTTCTTGAAGGATCCCAGGGTGTCAACTTCAACAACATTAATGGGGAGTTGGTTCCAGACTCCCACAATTCTCTGTGTAAAAAAGTGCCTCCTATTTTCTGTTCTGAATGTCCCTTTATATAATCTCCATTTGTGACCCCTGGTCCTTGTTTCTTTTTTCAGGTCGAAAAAGTCCCCTGGGTCGACATTGTCAATACCTTTTAGAATTTTGAATGCTTGAATCAGATCACTGCGTAGTCTTCTTTGTTCAAGACTGAATAGATTCAGTTCTTTTAGTCTGTCTGCATACGACATGCCTTTTAAACCCGGGATAATTCTGGTTGCTCTTCTTTGCACTCTTTCTAGAGCAGCAATATCCTTTTTGTAACAAGGTGACCAGAACTGAACACAATATTCTAGATGAGGTCTTACTAATGCATTGTACTGTTTTAACATTACTTCCCTTGATTTAAATTCAACACTTTTCACAATATATCCGAGCATCTTGTTGGCCTTTTTCATAACTTCCCCACATTGTCAACATAAACTCCTAGGAATATTGATTTCTATCTCTCTCTTGGCCTTTCTAACTTCCTTTTTGACTTGTGTTTGCAGTTCCAAGTACTCTTTCTGTGTACTTTGTTTTTGGTCCCTTTTAAACGCTCTGTAAAGTGCCTTTTTTCACTGAATATTTTTTTTAATTGATCTATTAAACCATTTTGGCCATTTTGTTTTAGATTTAGATTTGTCTACTTTTGGGATGTAATTGTTTTGCGTCTCTAGTACTACATTTAAAAACAGCCATCCAAGCTACTTCTGGTAGTCTCTGTTTCATACCTTTATAGTTTGCTTTTCTAAAATTGTAAACCTTAGCTTTAGTCATTACTTTTGGGTCTTAAAAATCACTTCAAATGAGACCATATTGTGGTCTGAGTTTGCCAATGGTTCGTTGACCTCTGTTTTAGTTATTATGTCTTCGTTATTTGAAAAGACTAAATCAAGGCATGCCTCCCCTTAGTCGGTGCCTTGACAAATTGCGTTAGGAAGTAGTCATTTGTCATTTCCACCATTTCAATTTCATCTGTCATGCTCCCCACCGGGTTTTCCCATTTTATATGGGGGAAGTTGAAATCCCCCATTAGTATGGCTTCTCCTTTGCTACACGCATTTCTAATGTCATTGTATAACAGATTATTTTGCTCGCCATCTGAATTTGGCGGTCTATAGCATGCGCCTATTATTATGCCCTTTGAATTTTTGTCCATTATTCTGACCCATATTGATTCGGCATAATTTTCTGAGTCCAGATTTAACACCTGGGCTTCAAGACTATTTGTTATGTATAGCACTACCCCTCCGCCTCTTCTGTCCTGCCTGTCTTTCCTATACAGTGTATACCCATTAATATTATATTCATCTCCATCACTCTCAGACAACCAAGTTTCTGTAACACCTATCACATCATAGTTACTTGTTAGTGCAGTAGCTTCAAGTTCTAACATTTTGTTTCTGAGACTTCTAGCATTTAGATAAATACATTTAATGGCTGTCTTACCTGAGTTGTTGCCCTGGTTTTGATGTGGTCAACCTTCTGTTTTTTTTTGTTTTCTCCCCCCTTCCTTTCTAGTTTAAATGCTTCTGAACCTCCTCAAGGATCCTTTTTCCAAGTAGATTGGTTAGATTTTGTTAAAGTGCAGTCCGTCCCGCCTATATAGATAGTCCTTGTAGAATGTGCTCCAATGTTCAAGAAAGGTGAAGCCTTCCTGTGTGCACCACGATTTCAGCCATGCATTTTGATTATGTATTTCCAGCTGTCCGTATGCTCCTTTGGAAGGTGCTGGCAGTATCCCAGAATCCCAGAAAATACCACAGTTGTCTTCTAATTTCCTTCCTAGCTCTCTGAATTGGTTTTGCAGGGATCATGGCCTGTCTCTTCCAATGTTGTTTGTACTGCCGGGTCGTCGCCTGTTCGATCTAGGAGCCTGTCCACGTTCTCAGTGATGTACGTGACAGAGGCTCCTGGAAGGGGGTCCAGACTGCGAACTGAACTTGCTGTGTTTCTCAATATGGAGTCCCCAACAATCATTACCTCCCTTCTTTTTGCTGCCTGGCCAGCACTGTGGCCCTGGATGTTGCTCCTTTCGTTTTCTTGCTGTTGGTTTTGATCATCTAAATTTTGAAGTGGCTCAAATTTGTTGGATGTTTCACTTCTTCCGGTAGAACGTCTGGAACTTCTTCCTCAGGTTTGCGTTTTTTCCGTCTCGTCTTCGTCATCTGCTACGTTGCTCTTTTCATCTTGATATAATTTTCTGTAAAAGTCTTCGACTCTCTTCAAAATCAATTCGCTGTTCTTGATGACTGTCCCGTCCTCTTGTTTAATTGTTAAAATCTGTTTTTTTTCCCAATGATCAGTCTTGGTTTTGCTTTCTTCATGCTTCTGTTGTTTTCAATAGTTTTCTCTACCTCAGTTGAACATGTATCCTCAGTAATGCGCTTTCTTATTGTCTTGCAGAGCTCAATGTATTCAATCTTTAACTTCAGAGCAGCTGTTTGTTTCATTTCCCTTCTTTTCTTCATGAGGTCTTTTGTCTCTTGTGTGATCTTCTGGATGCATTTTGTGCTCTGTGTTCCAGCAATGTTTTTTGCTGTTTCTGCAATAACTTGTGTCACTTCCTCATAGATTTTGTTTACCTCGATTGCTTCATCTTTTCGCAGATCTTGAAAAGCGCTGAATCTATTCTTCAGTTCTAGTTGAAACACTTTAGCTACAGGCTTCAGCTACAGGCTTTGCTTCTGGAGCATTTCTATGTTGATTGTGTTGGATTTTGTCATCATGAGTTTCTATCTACAGTGCTGTGTTTAGGTGTATTATGTATCTTACAAGCCTGTGGTCACTTCCTGTGTTAAAATTGTTTAGTACCGAGAAATCTTGTATGGTGTGCTTCTTGTTAGTTGGTATGTAATCAATTTCATTCTTCACTCCGTTGGGTCCTCTCCAAGTCCATTTCCTGATGGGTTTCTTCTGGAAGAAGGTGTTCATGATGAATAGGTTCTTGTTCTCTGCAAATTTTTTTGCTGGGCTCTATTTTGGCGTTGAAGTCACCGATGATGAACTTATAGTGGCTTTTCCCATTTTCGTGTAGTTCTTGCACTTCATAAAAATCTTCGACTTCTTCATCCGAATAGCTTGTTGTTGGTACATATACTTGGATGACCTGAAGTTCATACTTCCTTGAAACTTTCACTATCAGTCTTGTGGACCTCTCTGATTTACTGTCAATGTCTACTACGTTATTCTTGATTCTCTTGTGGACAATGAATCCAACGCCTCCTGTTCGTCCATCTTTAGTGCCTCGGTAGAAGAGATGTCCACTCTTGAGTTCTAGTAGTTCTTCGTCTTTTTGCCATACTTCGTTTAGTCCTACGATGTCCCACTTGATTCTTCCAAGTTATTCTTCCAACTTTTGAAGTCTTGCTTCACCTGAAAGAAATCGGCAGTTGTACGTGACCAGGGTCAGTGTTCTGTGGCAGCCTAAAATCGTAACCCAGTGATTCTTAGCACCCTGTACCTTCATGCCTAATCGGCTGCTGGCAATCCAGCCTCTGGGGAATGAGGGCCATGTTTTTGTCTGTGCTTTCATCATGTGGGGGGTTGGCCAAAACTCACCACGCTGGCCAGATGGGTTGGTGAGTGCCTCTGCTACTTTGGCTGAGTATGTTACTCAACCTTTCACAGCATGGTTGAACCTGCCAGAGTCAGGGGACCCCACTGTACTTTGTCTTGAGAACCTGTTGTCACCCTCCTGCCACTTTCAGGCAGTGGACTTTAGGAGGGATATATATATATATATATATTGTAACAGAATTGCATCCACTTGCGGTTCGTTGCCATTAAAAACACTGACCCAGGCACAGAAATTGATTTTTAACGTGCTGACTTGCTATTTTTAATAAACAAAAGAAAGTAATACACAAAATAAACACCTAGGTCTTTTCGAGCAATAACTGAAACACAACACAGGAACCTAAACTATAAACAGGACGACTAAGCCGTTTACCTGTAACAAAACAAAACACACAGTTTTTCCACAAACAAACAATCACTCACTTGGTATGCCTGCACACACTCGCAAGCGGACTATACACACAGCAGCCACGAACAGACTGACAGCCCTCTTTAAATACCCTGCACCTGGTTCTAATTTAACAATAACTACCTGGTGCAGGGGATAATTAATAATAAAACAATTAACAAATCTAATTAGACAATAAAGCAAAACAATAAACTACTAACAAAAATGTGCCTGCGCACATGTCTTACGCAGGGAGGATTTTAACCCCCTCCCTGCTGTGTTACAATATATATATATATATATATATATATATATATATATATATATATATATATATATATATATATATATATATATATAAGGGGTGCACTGAACCCCTTATACCCCCTCCCTGCTATGTTACAACCCCCTCCCTGCTGTGTTAATATATATATATATATATATATATATATATATATATATATATATATATATATATATATATATATATATATATATATAAGGGGTGCGCTGAATCCATCTCAAAAGATTTGGCGGAATACCAAACCGAATACCAAATCCTACAAAAACTGTCAAGAAATTTGAAGGAAACTGTCGAATGAAAAACAGACTGGCAGCTACTTACAAGGGACGTGCACAATCTATAGTTTTGAGCCTTTTAGTTAATAGTATTTTTATTACCGAATGCAAATATATCCCTGAATACGATTTCATTTTGAAACTTACACAATTTACCGCTAGCCCCCTACCCCCACAACAGAAACGTCAAACTACAGAACCATTTACTTTACCTTTACAAGAAAGGAGAGCTGCATCTTTGCCTAACCCTCCATTTTCTTTAATGACGTTTCAACCTGTGTCACCTGATCTGAAAGCTATGAGGAAAAAAATACAGTGATGAGTGACCTGAATCTCCCTGCGGTTATTATTATTATTATTATTATTATTATTATTATTATTATTATTATTATTATTATTATTATTATTATTCAAAGAAAAAGTTTTCGTCAATGGCGGCCATGTTTATGACATCAGAGGTAAAAAGTGAAAGTAGTCGATAACTCCTTATAGAATGCAGGGCCACTGTTACAATGGAACATATATAGGAACCCATATGTGTTCTATAAAAAACAGTCATTGCCCGTGACCTTTGACCTCTCTTATGATAGGATTATTACTATTGTTATTTCTTATCGTCTGCCAAGGACTTTAACAGCCCATAAAATGAAAACCGTTGCACGAAATCGCTCGCAGTTTGGTATGGTGGTACATGACTATGGCTAGTTGACCCTGAAAAAGAATGGAGCGAATAGGTCTCATGGTTTGGCAGCCATATTGGATTTTGTATTTTTGGTAACTCATTTTGAAGACACTACAACAACAAAAACCATTGCTGCTATTGCCCTCAAACTTCTCACATGTGTTGAGGAGGGGTGTGCAATTACACATATCATGTGACGTGACATGTAGTCGCCATTTTTTATTTCTACATTTTAGCTTTAAAATGCAACTCCTCCAGAACTGCTGGACCGATTGAGCTGAAACTTTCCAGGGATCTTATTAAACATGAGAGCATCAAAAGTTATTAAAATTGTGAGTTTTTGTCAATCCAAGATGGACATAGACCAATCTTGCTTATAACTCCTAAGAGAGTACAGATAGGGTCACCCCCCGTCTTGCCCAGCTGCACTGGCTACCTGTAAAGTTCAGGATTACATTCAAAACTCTCCTGCTCTCCTACAATGCCCTTCATCACATAGGTCCTGAGTGCCTCCTCAACTTGCTTACCTGCTATGTCCCTGCCTGCAAGCTGAGGTCCTCCGACTCTGACCTGCTTGTTATCCCCAAGCAAAAGTGCACCACACTTGGAGAACGCTCGTTCAGCTTCATGGCTCCGACTCTTTGGAACTCTCTCCCAGCTTTGGTGCGTTATGCTCCCACCGTCGCTCGCTTTAAATCAACTCTCAAGACCCACCTGTTCTCTCTTGCTTTCCATGCTCTTTAAGTCTGATATCTGCTATTAGCTGCTGTGTTGTTGCTACTATTTCATGTATTATGCTACTATAATGTATTATGCATTTTTCCACCGACAGACCCATCTCCTGTTCATCCTCCTCTCTTACCTGTCATGATTTCTCCTCTTTCTTTTGCTCTCCCGGCACAAACCCAGTTTACTACTTGACCACCTTGACTCTCCTCCGGTTGCCCCTCCTGCCCTCTCCTCTTTCTCTCCTCGCTCCATTGCTGATGTCTCCGGCTTACTGTTGAAATCAACTACTGCCACGTGTCCCCTGGACTCCTGGCGAACTAACCTTGTCCGCCTCTGTGCGTCTGATCTTGCTCCTTGCATTATGCACACTCTCAACCTGTCCCTGGACTCTGGCTCGGTTCCTGCTGCCCTTTTTACTGTATATCATGTATTATGCATTTTTCACTGTATTTAATGTATTATGACTTCAACATCCATCTCTCCAACCCCAGCCACTCTGCTGGATTCCTCCCTCTCCTTCACTCCTTCGACTTCTGTCTCTCTCCGTCCCCTCCTACCCACAAAGCTGGCCGTCAACTGGACCTCACCTTCTCCAGGGCCTGGTGCCCCTCCACCCTCTCTGTCACCCCCCTGGACCTCTCTGATCACTATTTCATCTCTTTTTCTCTGTCTCTCCCCCCTCTCCCTGCTCCTCCTACCCCCACTATCACCTCTCATCGTAACCTCCGTTCTCCCTCCCCCTCTGTCCTTGCCTCCACTGCTCTCTCTCACCTCCCTCCTATCGACTCCTTTTCACAACTCTCTGTAGACTCTGCTACCTCCACCCTCTTCTCCTCACTCACCTCCTCCCTCGACTCCCTCTGTCCCCTCACCTCCCGACCTGCTCGCCCCTCCCCTCCCCATCCCTGGCTCTCCTCTACGCTCCGCTCGGCAAGAATCACACTGCGATCTGCTGAAAAGAAATGGAAGAGAACCAAACTCCCTGCTGCCCTAGACCTTTACCGCACTCTCCTCTCCTCCTTCTCCTCTACTCTCTCCTCTGCTAAATGTGCTTATTTCCAATCTGTTATCCAAGCCTCCACTAACAACTCACGTAAACTATTCTCTACCTTCTCCTCCCTCCTAAACCCTCCCCCTCCTCCTCCCTCCTCTATCTCCCCTGATGACTTTGCCTCCTTCTTCTCTTCTAAAATCTCAGATATCCGCAAACTCTTTAACACCTCTCCCTCTCCCGCACCCCCTCCTGCTCCAACCCCTACACCCACTACATCCGCTACTAACTCGCCCTCCTTCTCCACCTTCTTGCCCCTCTCAGACTCTGACCTCTCCTCCCTGCTCCAGGGTCACAAACCCACCACGTGTGCCTTGGACCCCCTCCCCACTCACCTCTTTCAAGCTGCTGCTCCTGCTCTACTCCCCTTCATCTCCTCAACACCTCTCTACTTTCTGGTATCTTTCCCTCTGCCTTCAAAAAAGCCTCTATCACTCCCCTCCTCAAAAAAACTACCCTCGACCCCACCTCCCTCCAGAGCTACCGTCCTGTCTCCCTCCTACCCTTCCTCTCCAAAACCCTCGAGCGGACTGTACACCGCCAGCTCTCTGCTTTCCTGTCCAACCACTCTCTGCTTGACCCTCTCCAATCTGGCTTCCGCTCTGCTCACTCCACTGAAACCGCCCTCCTGTCTGTCACCAACTCACTTAAGTGTGCCCGAGCTGCCTCTCTCTCCTCTGTCCTAATTCTCCTCGACCTCTCTGCTGCCTTTGACACTGTTGATCACTCTATTCTACTATCATCTCTCGCTGACCTGGGGATCTCTGGCACTGCTCTGGCCTGGTTCTCCTCCTACCTCTCCAACCGCACTTACCAGGTAACCTGGCGTGGAGCAACCTCCACACCTCACCCTCTCTTAACTGGAGTCCCCCAAGGGTCAGTCTTGGGTCCTCTCCTGTTCTCTCTCTACACCCGCTCCCTGGGCCCCCTCATCGCATCCTATGGTTTCTCATACCATTTCTATGCTGATGATGCTCAGATTTTCCTCTCCTTCCCCACCTCTGACTCCACCATCTCCTCCCGTATCTCTACCTGTCTGCTATTTCCTCCTGGATGCACTCGCATCACCTCAAACTCAACCTCTCTAAATCTGACCTCCTTTTCTTTCCCTCCTCCTCCCCCTCCTCTGATCTCTCTATCTCTGATCCTCTGGAATCTACCACACTCTCTCCCTCTTCCTCTGCTAAGAACCTTGGAGTCACCCTGGACCCCTGCCTCTCTTATTCCCAGCACATCTCCACTCTGGCACGCACTTGCCGATTCTTCCTGAGCAACATCCGAAGAATCCGACCCTTCCTCACCAAGTACGCTACCCAGCTCCTGGTCCAGGCCCTGGTACTCTCCCACCTAGACTACTGCAACTCCCTCCTGGCTGGCCTCCCTGCGTCCGCCATCCGTCCGCTCCAGCTCATCCAGAACTCTGCTGCCCGCCTGGTGTTCTCTCTGCCTCGCTTCGCCCACGCTACTCCACTACTCTGCTCGCTCCACTGGCTCCCGATCACCGCTCGCATCCAGTTCAAGACTCTTGTACTAGCCTACAGATGCCTTGACCAGACTGTACCCAGCTACCTCCAGACCCTCATCTCTCCCTACACCCCCACTCGACCTCTCCACTCCGCCTGCACTAGAAGACTGGCTCTACCTCCGCTACGCTCCTCTGCCTCCAGAGCCCGCTCCTTCTCCACCCTTGCTCCGCAGTGGTGGAATGACCTTCCTACAGATGTCAGGACTGCCCAGTCCCTGACCACATTCCGGCGCCTCCTTAAGACTCACCTCTTCAAACAGCACCTGTAGAACTCCTCTGTTTGTATCCTGGGACACTATCACCCTTCATTTAAATGTGCTTTATTTTGCTCTTATCTGCCCCCTATTTTACTGCATTTAATCCTGTACTTCAGAATACTGTAATCTGCCAAGTGTTTAACCTGTAGTATTTTGTATTTAATCATATCCTGATGTAACTATCACTATTTAATCATATCCTGATGTAACTATCACTGTTATCTGCTGTATTATTGAATTGTGGTTTGTCACACTTGAACAAGTTATTGTATTTCTTGCTCTTATTGTATTACTTGTATTGTAACACTTGAAATGTATTTGCTTACGATTGTAAGTCGCCCTGGATAAGGGCGTCTGCTAAGAAATAAATAATAATAATAATAATAATAATAATAATAATAATAATAATAATAATAATAATTATGCATTGTTTTTTTTTTTTACTGTATGATATCATGTAGTATGCATTTCTCTGTATTCAAAGTATTATGGATTTTCTTGTTACTGCATCTTGTAAAGCGCTTTGTGATGGTGGTCCACCTCTGTAAAATAAAGATTGATTGATTGATTGATCGATTGATTCACTTTGTGCCCACAGGACCAGCACAGGTACATCTCAATAGTGCAGTACAAATACAAAGAGAGACATTTACTAAGATAAAAATAATAAACAAATACTTTTAAAAAAGACCAAATTCCCATTGTTTTTTTTTGTTTGTTTGTTTTTTTATTCTATTGATTTTTTTGTATTACATGCAGGACAGCCGCTATAAGATTGTTACCTTTCTTAAAAATGTGTAAGGATAAAGCTACCAATGAATCTACCGGTTAATCAGCTAATGCCCATAAATTAACCTATCAAAAATTTGAATTGATTACAATATATACTTTGATGTGTAAGCTTTTCTTCTTCTTTTTTCCTTTTTTACTTTGTAGTTTAGTCTTTGTAAAACGTTATTTGCTTATTTAGGGTTTATTTGCTTAGAAAATACTAAGCAGGGCTGTCGGTATACATCAGAATGTAATATAAAGAGTGTGTGTGTGTGTAGATATGGTTTAAACATTTAAAAGCTGACACCTGCATAGTATTTAAACGTTCATAAAAATTTACCAAAAGCACATCCCTACTATGTAGCAAAACTTTTGCTACAAAATATTTTTCCTATAATTATTTGTTTTCGAGAAATTTCTAGAAATTATAAATTTCCATTGGGGTATATAAACGTTTGACTACAACTGTATGTGTGTATGTATATATATACTCCAAGCAGCTGGGATGTGTTTGCTAGGGCATATCAGGATAGTATCTTCAAAAGGATATTGCATGGATACTTACTGTCACTTACTATATTAATGGGTTTGTATAAGGACATACTGAAATTGAAGAAGGAATCTATGAAAAAGACCTAGGAGTTTATGTTGACTCGGAAATGTCTTCATCTAGACAATGTGGGGAAGCTATAAAAAGGCCAACAAGATGCTCGGATATATTGTGAAAAGTGTTGAATTTAAATCAAGGGAAGTAATGTTAAAACTCTACAATGCATTAGTAAGACCTCATCTAGAATATTGTGTTCAGTTCTGGTCACCTTGTTACAAAAAGGATATTGCTGCTCTAGAAAGAGTGCAAAGAAGAGCGACCAGAATTATCACGGGTTTAAAAGGCATATTGTATGCAGACAGGCTCTGTTCTGTCTTGAACAAAGAAGACTATGCGGTGATCTGATTCAAGCATTCAAAATTCTAAAAGGTATTGACAATGTCGACCCAGGGGACTTTTTCGACCTGAAAAAAGAAACAAGGACCAGGGGTCACAAATGGAGATTAGATAAAGGGGCATTCAGAACAGAAAATAGGAGGCACTTTTTTACACAGAGAATTGTGAGGGTCTGGAACCAACTCCCCAGTAATGTTGTTGAAGCTGACACCCTGGGATCCTTCAAGAAGCTGCTTGATGAGATTCTGGGATCAATAAGCTACTAACAACCAAACGAGCAAGATGGGCCGAATGGCCTCCTCTCGTTTGTAAATGTTCTTATGTTCTTATGTTCTTATGTTCCACACTCTACATTGTGTGCAGTAAAATCTCAATAAAATTATATCTATAAATTCAACAAATACCTGACAACAGTTCCCCACTTGTCTTATTTTTTAATTGTCCAACATGAACATTTCCAAAACACTTTCTGTCAGATGACGTTCCTCATCAGAAGAGCAACTTCCGCAGTCATGTGAACAGTTTTACCCTTTCCTATGGTATAATCGCTTCCCGTGAATTTAAAGTATAAAGAAAATACATCCAGTTAGTGGTCGTATCAGTCAGATAATACATCACTGTGTTATGAACCTCGCCATATATTGAATGTTGTGAAACTGAAATGATCAAAATTTGTCAAATTCAAACTCGGTGATGTTGGCACTGCAGGGTAGTAATGACCTCATTTGGCAGATCCTGTATGGGTCCCGAAGCAATGCCTGGGAACTTAATGGGCTATAAGTGTCGTTAATAGCTGCCAAGATCCACTTCAGGATGATGTTACATTATTAAAAAATGTAAACGTAGTTTTTAAAAACACAAATTAGGATATATGGATGGTTTGACCCTGATGAACACTATTTTATGTATTTCTAATTGTGTGTACAACTCTCTAAAATGTGGGAAATGACTTGTGTGAGATTCATTTCAACAAATTTAAGGCCTATGATCTGTGACTTCACCACCAAGTTTCATTGTTTTAATAGTGTTTCACACATCTACAGCGCAGTGTCCAAACGACTTGATAATTACCCTTTACACATCAGACTCCATTATGACCTGAATTTGAACGACATAAAACATTATTTGATTCCAATCAGTATGATCCTTGGTTTCTAACTTGATAATAACATATCAATTACGGGTGTGTGGCAAGATGGCTTGCGGATGACGTTAGAACAAGGAGGCGTCAGACACAGTACTGGGGTATGGAAGCGCTGTTGCATGAGTTTATTGTACATAAACAAATAAAAAGCTTGAAGAAACTAAAACGGCACGATGGCCAAAACAGACAGACAAACAGAACACGTAGCAATTGTTTTCTTATTATTTATTCTTTCTATTTACCTCCTGACTCTCGTTCCGCCTCTAGCACACCAACCCTGAGTGACTGATTTGTGTTCTTTTTATCTACAGCTGTACTGGGGCTCACTTGCTAATCAATCATTCACTTGAATCCCAGCACATTCTGCACGTGAACTGATTTTGGGCAATCCCTGTGCAACATACAAATACACACTTTACCTGCACGTAAAGTGTGCAATCCCCGTGCCTAAACACAAATATACATTTTAAATCACCAGTGCTACATAACCCACACTCCGTGCACCACTAGATACATACATATAACATAAAATACGCACAGGGGCAGGTGTACCCCACCACAGGGTGACACAATGAAATAAAGATCTGCTTCTTTTTGTCTCCGGTCCTACCGTACAGAGAATCACATTTTTACATATCAGAGGAAGCCATCTTATAACCTTAGCGTCATTAGCAATTATTTTACAGACCTCTGAATGTTTTGTACACAGACACAGTTGTCATTTAATTTAAAAAGTAATAGCAGTTTTCGGTCTTCTTAATTTAAGCAAATGTCAAATTAGGGTACATGCAATACTGAAACATCCATACCCAAGTGTCTGTAGCGTAATTGCTCAAGAAGTCGAATGCTTTGACCCTGTACTTCTTCTATTGTTAAAAACTCAGCAATCACAATGCTGTCCCCTGGGTGCCAGGTAACATTTTCTGTAAAACCACAGATAAAGAAAAGAGCCCTGTGGCCAGAAGATTACAGGTATAATTTTCAATAAACAATAACAGTAAGTATGCAATCTGTATTCGATCAGCCAAATCTGAAACTACTGGATTTTTTTTTTTTTAATATCAACTTCAGACACTCAATATGTTAAAAATACAAGTTTTTGTCAGCTGAAAAGCAGAAGCCTCAGAAATGTGCTCATTTGAAATCTTTGAATATATATACACTGAGTGTACAAAACATTAGGAACACCTTCCTAATATTGAGTTGCACCCCCTTTTGCCCTCAGAACCGCCTCAATTCGTTGACTCTCCCCATGTTGACTCCAATGCTTCCCACAGTTGTGTCAAGTTGGCTGGTAGTGGATCTCTACTGCGAATAGCTCGTTCCATCTCACCCCACAGATGCTCAATTGGATTGAGATCTGGTGACTGAGCAGGCCACTGCAGTAAGCTGAATTCACTGTCATGTTCGTGGAACCATTCCTGGACAATCCTAGCCTTGTGGCATGGGGCATTATCCTGCTGAAAAAATCCATTAGCACATGGATACACTGCTGCCATGAAGGGATGCACCTGATTGGCAATGATATTCAGATATCCTGTGGCATTCAAACGTTGCTCCA
The DNA here is from genome assembly GCF_902713425.1 of Acipenser ruthenus. Taxonomy (NCBI): domain Eukaryota; kingdom Metazoa; phylum Chordata; class Actinopteri; order Acipenseriformes; family Acipenseridae; genus Acipenser; species Acipenser ruthenus. The sequence goes on from NC_081193.1 coordinate 15,891,699, forward strand.
CTTTTATCAAGGGGCCCAATGTGTGCCATAAAAACACACCCCACACCATCACACCACCACCACCAGCCTGCAATGTTGATACGTGGCAGAATGGATGCATGTACTCATGTGGTTTTCTCCAAACCCTAGTCCTCCCATCAGCGTGAAACAGCAGGAACTGGAATTCATCAGACCAGCCAATCCTCCAGTGTCCAGTGTTTTCGTTCCTTAGCCCACTCCAACCGCAGTTTCTTGTGTTTTGCTGAAAGAAGTGGAACTCTGTTAGGTCGTCAGCTGCCATACCCCATTCGTGTCAAGGTACGACGAGTTGTGCATTCTTTTATGGGTCTTTCAGCACCAATGTTGTACTGGACTGTCAGTTGACTAACTGTAGCCTGTCTGTTGCTCTGCACAATTCGTGTCAGCCTCCTTTGGCCTCTTTCATCAATGAGCCGTTTTCGACCACTGTCCTGCCGTTGGCTGGATGTCCTTTGGGTGGTGGACCATCCTTGATACACACGGGAAACTGTTGAGCGTGAAAAACCCAGCAGCGTTGCAGTTCTTGACACACTCAAACCGACGTGCCTGGCACCTACTATCATACCCCGTTCAAAGGCACTTAAATCTTTTGTCTTGCCCATTTACCCCCTGAATGGCACACATACAGTACACAATCCATGTCTCAATTTTGTGTCAAGGCTTAAAAATCCTTCTTTAATCTGTCTCCCCTTCATCTACACTGATTGAAGTGGATTTAACAGGTTACATACACTCAGTGTATATACAAGTGTTAAAATAATGTTATATCAACAGAATGAAAAACAAACAGATACAATAAGATCTCTAATCTCCCCTACCTTTCATATCAACTCTGAGGTAAATTCAGGTTATGTCTGGGTAACTCTGCTGTAAATGTTCATGTTGCCAAAAACATCAGAGAACATAGAAAACAGACAATAGCAATCTTTATAGCCACGTTGGTAACACTTTATTTTAAGCACTGCATATTAGGCATTTATTATGTACTCATTTGTGACTAATTAGCACATAATACATCATGTATAGCCTCCTAATAACGGTTTGTTAGGGACTTATGCTTATTTATTTTGCAGCCCCTATTCTGAAGTGAACATAAGAACATAAGAACATAAGAACATTTACAAACAAGAGGAGGCCATTCGGCCCATCTTGCTCGTTTGGATGTTAGTAGCTTATTGATCCCAGAATCTCATCAAGCAGCTTCTTGAAGGATCCCAGGGTGTCAGCTTCAACAACATTACTGGGGAGTTGGTTCCAGACCCTCACAATTCTCTGTGTAAAAAAGTACCTCCTATTTTCTGTTCTGAATGCCCGTTTATCTAATCTCCATTTGTGACCCCTGGTCCTTGTTTCTTTTTTCAGGTCAAAAAAGTCCCCTGGGTCGACATTGTCTTTACCTTTTAAGATTTTGAATGTTTGAATCAGATTGCCGCGTAGTCTTCTTTGTTCAGGACTGAATAGATTCAATTCTTTTAGCCTGTCTGCATACGACATGCCTATAAGGTTTCATTATCATTAATTAAGAGCTTATGAGAAGCATATAGATCATTAATAAAGACTTTTGCAGCCCCTATTCTGAAGTAAAGGCTTCTTTTGCATTACTTAAGAACTTATTAGCAGCATGTGTCATTAATACAGTTTTGATCTAACGAATAATGCACAAAGAAGCAATTATCACCAGGGCATCTTTAATCAGTTGTGCAACCTGTATACTTAAGTGAAGACTCCAGGCACCCCATGAAGCTCTTACTCACATTAATGAACCTGACAAAAAAAAAAAAAGTTGAAGTAAAAAAGAAACAGACAAAATACTTTTAATTAGAATTTAATTTGAATTTATTTGGGTTTTTTGAAAAAACTGTCAAAACTTGTAACAATCTCAAAAAGGGAACGTTAGGGGACATGAACCCCTGATCTTCCCATAGAAATAATTAAGTTGCTTCATCTGCTACTAACAAGCTGTTCCTTGTGTGTTTTTTTCCATATCAATTATCTTTTAGAGATGAAAAAGAATTGTATAATAAGAACATCTGACAATAAATATTTTAAATTTGCATGCATTTGGTGCTTATTCATCCAAAAATTGCAAAAACGAGGGATTGCACAAGCGGTGGCAACGTAATCTCTGCCACATTGCTCCGTGGGTATACCTTAAGCTTGCCCTGGAGAACTCACTCTCTTAGGAAGAGAGGGAGCTGTTCAGTCTCAGTGCCCATTCAACCCTTGGCCTTTTTTTTGAGACTGCCAGCAAATGTGCCTATGTTGTGCTGGTTTTTGGAGAGGTGTGGCCTTGTTTTATGTATATTTAAAAGTACACAAGGCTTCATAGGGGAAAGGCTAGTGCAGCAAAGATTTGCGCCACCAATCCCAAGTAGGGCAGGAGATTTGAAAAACAGATGATTCAATTGTATAAGTTGTATATGTTATCTTTTGATAAGTTTTAGTTATTTTTATATGATTACACTGTGTAACACAATTTTTGTTCCTGGGTAGTAAGTGTTATTTCCTAATTGCTTATGCCTCAAAAGTATAGAAAATGGCTATTATTCCCCACAAACCTTGCTTTTGTGACCAGGACAGTGATATTTTGAAATTGACCTATTTCCAATGAGAAAACGGGCAAATTTGTGTCTTTTCGTTCAAATAAAGTCATAAAAAAACAACATATGAATCCAAATTAACATGTATTTATACTAAAGTAATACAAAAATGACTACAAAAGATTTAGAAGTGAGTAGTTTTTCGAGATTTACAATTATACTGTAAATCACTTTCACAAATCAGCCTCCAAATGTAGTCTCCCGTCATGTTCTCGTTATACTGTCCTTCATTGACAGCTCATCCAGGAGCCTCAAAGCCGTGCTGGTCCATAATGGTAACAAGCACCCCTCTCTTCCCCTGGCTAACTCGGTGCACCTCAAAGAGGATTACAACAGCATCAAGACCTTGCTGGACGCCTTGAAGTATGATGAGTACGGCTGGGACCCCCAGAAGGTGCTGATGCCACCACTGCACATCAAATTGGGCCTTATGAAACAATTTGTCAGAGCTCTAGATAAGGAGTCGGCAGCCTTCAAGTACCTTCAAGACTTCTTCCCTAAGCTGTCTGAGGCAAAGGTCAAAGCCGGTGTCTTCGTCGGACCACAGATAAAGAAGATCCTGGAGTGCAATGAATTCCCCAAGAAGCTCACTAGTGGAACAGCTTTGTCGCAGTGGTTCGGGTCTTCCTGGGCAATCACAAGGCCGAAAACTATGTGGAGCTGGTTGAGACTCTGGTGAAGAACTACGGCACAATGGGCTGTAGGATGTCCCTCAAAGTCCATATCCTTGATGCTCATCTTGATAAATTCAAGGAGAACATGGGAGCATACCCGGAGGAGCAAGGCGAGCGCTTCCACCAGGATATACTGGGCTTTGAACGGCGCTACCAGGGACAGTATAACGAGAACATGACGGGAGACTACATTTGGGGGCTGATTCGTGAAAGTGATTTACAGTATAATCGTAAATCTCGAAAAACTACTCACTTCTAAATCTTTTGTAGTCATTTTTGTATTACTTTAGTATAAATACATGTTAATTTGGATTCATATGTTGTTTTTTTCTGACTTTATGTGAACGAAAAGACACAAATTCACCCATTTTCTCATTGGAAATAGGTAAATTTCAAAATATCACTGTCCTGGTCACAAAAGCAAAGTTTGTGGGGAATAATAGCCATTTTCTATACTTTTGAGGCGTAAGCAATTAGGAAATAACACTTACTACCCAGGAACCAAAAAAAAAAATAATAATTGTTACACGGTGTTATGGCATATGCAAAAGTAGTGGTGGTATTGCTATTGTGTGAAAAGGTTATATATGGCGTTAAAACTTCCTAATGCATTGAGCTAATTATTTTGAAAATGAAAAACTAATCTTGGTACGCAATATTTCAATAATTGTCAATGATTGTCAATAATTGTCAATAATTAAACATTTTACTATGTCATACCATAATAAAGAATAATTTAAAAATAGAAGTAGTCCTATTAAAATATTCTTAAATCATTTTTGAAAAGAAAGTTGGTGCAACGTATACAACCTGTATAATTTTATTTTCTTACATAGCCCTGATAAATAACTCAACAATCTTTACCCATTGAGCCAGGATCAACGTTGATACCATTCATACGATCACAGTGAACTCCCGCTGATTCTCTTAGGATAATCTGGAGCTTCTGCTTTTTTTCTACTGGATTTTCTGGAGTCCCTGTTTAAAAACAATAATACTAATATTTAAGTGGAAGGATTTCAGTGACCAAATAGAATCAACATAATTAAGACTTTCTGAAAGTGAAAATTAAAAACCGAAGTACGCGATTGTGTTTCCAGTTTACATGTAGTGCCAGTTTCCCTGTTAAAAAAATAATAATAATAATAATAATAATAATAATAATAATAATAATAATAATAGAAGGTATTTCCTTGCCAATTAAAAAGGCTTCCCCCTAGAACCAAGATGCAGGCAGCACTAAGGATGTTACTCCTGGTAACAGGGAATTCCAGGGTCCTTAATATATACAATCCCCTTAGTGGAGGCAGTCACAGAATGGTCCTGTCTAAGTAGAATAAAACAGAATGAGATATGAGCTTTTCATTCATGTTCATCCACAAGTGTATTGTTATTTAATTACTGTAACGTAATCTAGAAACTCAGCTGTGTCCTAGAGTGCAAGCACCAATTATTAAACACAGAACATATACACAACCAATATTTAATTTACAGTGCCTTGCGAAAGTATTCGGCCCCCTTGAACTTTGCGACCTTTTGCCACATTTCAGGCTTCAAACATAAAGATATGAAACTGTAATTTTTTGTGAAGAATCAACAACAAGTGGGACACAATCATGAAGTGGAACGAAATTTATTGGATATTTCAAACTTTTTTAACAAATAAAAAACTGAAAAATTGGGCATGCAAAATTATTCAGCCCCTTTACTTTCAGTGCAGCAAACTCTCTCCAGAAGTTCAGTGAGGATCTCTGAATGATCCAATGTTGACCTAAATGACTAATGATGATAAATAGAATCCACCTGTGTGTAATCAAGTCTCCGTATAAATGCACCTGCACTGTGATAGTCTCAGAGGTCCGTTTAAAGCGCAGAGAGCATCATGAAGAACAAGGAACACACCAGGCAGGTCCGAGATACTGTTGTGGAGAAGTTTAAAGCCGGATTTGGATACAAAAAGATTTCCCAAGCTTTAAACATCCCAAGGAGCACTGTGCAAGCGATAATATTGAAATGGAAGGAGTATCAGACCACTGCAAATCTACCAAGACCTGGCCGCCCCTCTAAACTTTCAGCTCATACAAGGAGAAGACTGATCAGAGATGCAGCCAAGAGGCCCATGATCACTCTGGATGAACTGCAGAGCTCTACAGCTGAGGTGGGAGACTCTGTCCATAGGACAACAATCAGTCGTATACTGCACAAATCTGGCCTTTATGGAAGAGTGGCAAGAAGGAAGCCATTTCTTAAAGATATCCATACAAAGTGTCGTTTACAGTTTGCCACAAGCCACCTGGGAGACACACCAAACATGTGGAAGAAGGTGCTCTGGTCAGATGAAACCAAAATCGAACTTTTTGGCAACAATGCAAAACGTTATGTTTGGCGTAAAAGCAACACAGCTCATCACCCTGAACACACCATCCCCACTGTCAAACATGGTGGTGGCAGCATCATGGTTTGGGCCTGCTTTTCTTCAGCAGGGACAGGGAAGATGGTTAAAATTGATGTGAAGATGGATGGAGCCAAATACAGGACCATTCTGGAAGAAAACCTGATGGAGTCTGCAAAAGACCTGAGACTGGGACGGAGATTTGTCTTCCAACAAGACAATGATCCAAAACATAAAGCAAAATCTACAATGGAATGGTTCACAAATAAACATATCCAGGTGTTAGAATGGCCAAGTCAAAGTCCAGACCTGAATCCAATCGAGAATCTGTGGAAAGAACTGAAAACTGCTGTTCACAAATGCTCTCCATCCAACCTCACTGAGCTCGAGCTGTTTTGCAAGGAGGAATGGGCAAAAATTTCAGTCTCTCGATGTGCAAAACTGATAGAGACATACCCCAAGCGACTTACAGCTGTAATCGCAGCAAAAGGTGGCGCTACAAAGTATTAACTTAAGGGGGATGAATAATTTTGCACGCCCAATTTTTCAGTTTTTTATTTGTTAAAAAAGTTTGAAATATCCAATAAATTTCGTTCCACTTCATGATTGTGTCCCACTTGTTGTTGATTCTTCACAGAAAATTACAGTTTCATATCTTTATGTTTGAAGCCTGAAATGTGGCAAAAGGTCGCAAAGTTCAAGGGGGCCAAATACTTTCGCAAGGCACTGTACATTTTTTAACACAACATTTTTGAATATATACCAAGTGAAGTAAGTCTAAAAATGTTATATATATATATATATATATATGCCCTTATGTTAACTTTGAAATTGACTGGTACACTGTGATGTGTACTCTTCTAGCAAAGTAAAGACTGCAGGCATTTTTACTTTGGCATACACAGTAGCACCACAGCACAGCCTGCAGCTTATAAAAGTTTACCACAGGAATTTTGCACTGTAATTTTCTAGTTTTCTTCTGCTTTTTCCATGGTTATACGATGCATTTATCATACTTTACCATGGCCTGCCATGTTATTTATTATGCTTTACCAGACCTCTCTGGGCTTTACAATGTTTATATGTGCTTTATGATACTTGCACTATACTTTATTACAGTGGTTTTCAACCTTTTCATCTCAAGTACAAGTGTTTCCAGCAGGGACCATCAGATGTACCAGTAACTATGTGCAGTCTTAAACGGCTGTTGCAAAACAGAGACCTACCCCATTACAGCAGATTTTCACACTGAAAATGTGACAGCATCATCTCATTATTTTACAAGAGTTCGCCACAATCAACAACACAGAGTGGCTGCTTTGGTTCCCCATCAGTAACCTTGAAAGTTCACAACAAATACCTCTCATCATAATTTGTAATTTCTCTGTGATTTAGTGGTACAAACAGATTGATAAATTACAATTAAGGGAGTATTGTGGTTGGGGAATGTTATCAATTGCAATTGGATAGAGCGTGGTGCCGTACTGATCACAGGGAGAAGTTTAGCAATACAAAAGGAACGCAGCTACGTGAGTACGGACCCCTTACGCTGATGCTGACACACTGACAAGCCAGAGCGCTGTGTTTGTGTTATTGTTTAGTTTTGTTTTGGCAGGCAAGTTCTGATCGGGAGCTGAAGCAACAGAGCCAGCACTACCACCCGGAGCATCTACACTGCCACCCCACCTCAACCTGTTCCAGCACTCTGATCATCTACACTGCACACCACCTCAACCTGTTACAGCACTCTGATCATCTACACTGCACAGCACCTCAACCTGTTACAGCACTCTCAGCACCTACAGTAGCACACCCCCTCAACCTGTTACAGCACTCTGATCATCTACACTGCACAGCACCTCAACCTGTTCCAGCCCTCTGATCATCTACACTGCACAGCACCTCAACCTGTTCCAGCACTCTGAGCATCTACACTGCCACCCCACCTCAACCTGTTCCAGCACTCTCAGCATCTACACCACCACACCACCTCAACCTGTTCCAGCACTCTGATCATCTACACTGCCACCCCACCTCAACCTGTTCCAGCCCTCTGATCATCTACACTGCACAGCACCTCAACCTGTTCCAGCACTCTGAGCATCTACACTGCCACACCACCTCAACCTGTTCCAGCACTCTGATCATCTACACTGCCACAGCACCTCAACCTGTTCCAGCACTCTCAGCATCTACACTGCACAGCACCTCAACCTGTTCCAGCACTCTGATCATCTACACTGCACAGCACCTCAACCTGTTCCAGCACTCTGAGCATCTACACTACCACACCACCTCAACCTGTTCCAGCACTCTCAGCATCTACACTGCACAGCACCTCAACCTGTTCCAGCCCTCTGATCATCTACACTGCACAGCACCTCAACCTGTTCCAGCACTCTCAGCATCTACACCACCACACCACCTCAACCTGTTCCAGCACTCTGAGCATCTACACTGCCACCCCACCTCAACCTGTTCCAGCCCTCTGATCATCTACACTGCACAGCACCTCAACCTGTTCCAGCACTCTGATCATCTACACTGCACAGCACCTCAACCTGTTACAGCACTCTCAGCATCTACACTGCCACACCACCTCAACCTGTTCCAGCACTCTGATCATCTACACTGCCACCCCACCTCAACCTGTTCCAGCCCTCTGATCATCTACACTGCACAGCACCTCAACCTGTTCCAGCACTCTGAGCATCTACACTGCCACACCACCTCAACCTGTTCCAGCACTCTGATCATCTACACTGCCACAGCACCTCAACCTGTTCCAGCACTCTCAGCATCTACACTGCACAGCACCTCAACCTGTTCCAGCACTCTGATCATCTACACTGCACAGCACCTCAACCTGTTCCAGCACTCTGAGCATCTACACTACCACACCACCTCAACCTGTTCCAGCACTCTCAGCATCTACACTGCACAGCACCTCAACCTGTTACAGCACTCTGATCATCTACACTGCACAGCACCTCAACCTGTTACAGCACTCTCAGCATCTACACTGCACAGCACCTCAACCTGTTACAGCACTCTGATCATCTACACTGCACAGCACCTCAACCTGTTACAGCACTCTCAGCATCTACACTGCCACACCACCTCAACCTGTTCCAGCACTCTGAGCATCTACACTGCACAGCACCTCAACCTGTTACAGCACTCTGATTAATACCTTATGCAGAAAGCCATTACTACACTATAGGATTATTACAAGTACTGCTTGTACAGATTTACTAAATAAAAGGTACTCCTGTCTTGCCTCTTGAAAATCTATTGCTTGCCTGTCTTTATCACTAGCAACTTTATCATTGGTCCCCTTTTGTTGTTTTGAATGTTTTTTGGTTTTTTTTTTTGGTTCTTGGCTTGCTTTAATTCAGGGTATATAGATACACCGCTGCTCGCCTGGTGTTCTCTCTGCCTCGCTTCTCCCACGCTACTCCACTGCTCCGCTCACTCCACTGGCTCCTGATCACCACTTGCATCCAGTTCAAGACTATTGTACTCGCCTACCGATGCTTTGACCAGACTGCACCCAGCTACCTCCAGACCCTCATCTCTCCCTACACCCCCACCCGACCTCTCCGCTCCACCTGCACTAGAAGACTGGCTATACCTCCTCTATGCTCCCCTCCCTCCAGAGCTTATTACTTCTCCACCCTCGCCCCGCAGTGGTGGAACGACCTTCCCATGGATGTCAGGACTGCCCAGTCCCTGACCACCTTCCGGCGCCTCCTCGAGACACACCTCTTCGGACAACACCTGTAAAACTCAACTCTTCCCTTCTGGACAATATAGCCCACTGCCTTTAATGCACTTTAACTTGCACTTATCTGCTCCCTATTTTACTGCATTTAATCCTGCACTTAACCCAATTTGTAGTATTCTGTATATCACTGTTAACACTGTTATCTGCTCTTGAACTGCCCCGATATCAAATCGTACAGTGTTTTGTATTTGCTCTTATTAGGACTGAAGTCACTGTATTTTTTATCGATCTATTATTATTATTTATTTATTTATTTATTTATTTATTTATTTATTAGCAGACGCCCTTATCCAGGGCGACTTACAGTCTTAAACAAAAATATATTTCAAGAATCACAGTACAAGTATTAATTCAATTAAGAGCAAGATAAAATACAATGTCTTCGGTTCTAGCAAGTACAAGTATGTGACAAAATACGATTCAATAATGGAGCAGTGTGACAGGATTGACCGAGGTTTGAGACTCAGAGACAGTATAAAGTTCAAAAATAAAGTTTTTAATAAACAAAAATAAATAGGCACAAGGGCCAAACAAAAAGGTTTCAACCACACAAAACAATCCACAAAACAAAACTTACAAAATAAAGCTTCCAGGCTGGGCGTTGCCTTCACTGGTTTCAAAACAGAAAAACAGCACACACAAAAACACTCTTGCTTCTCCTTCTAGAACTCTCTAACAAAGGGTTTCAGCTGTCTTTTATAGTCTGTGGCTGGAGCCCAATTAACTAATAATTAACAATTATACACTTAAGGCTCCAGCCACATTCTCACATGCATTTTACAGGGAGGAATTTAACCCCCTCCCTGCCAATCCAAAACAAACCAAGAATCACAAAAACCATAATGAAAACAGTAAAAACAACAACAATAACAAAACACAAATTTATAGGGGCGAGCTAGCACCCCATCACAAGCAGATAACAGTGTCAGTAATAGTTACATCAGGATATAATTAAATACAAAATACTACAGATTAAATAACACTTGGGACAGATTACAGTACTCTAAAGTACAGGATTAAATGCAGTAAAATAGGGAGCAGATAAGAGCAAGTAAAACGCTTTAAGGAAGAGTGATAAAGTGTCCAGAGGGGAAAGAGGAGTTCTACAGGTGCTGTCTGAAGAGGTGAGTCTTGAGGAGGCGCCGGAAGGTAGTCAGGGACTGGGCAGTCCTGACATCTGTAGGAAGGTCATTCCACCACTGCGGAGCGAGGGTGGAGAAGGAGCGGGCTCTGGAGGCAGGGGAGCGTAGAGGAGGTACAGCTAGTCTTCTATTGCAGGAGGAGCGGAGAGGTCGACTGGGGGTGTAGGGAGAGATGAGGGTCTGGAGGTAGCTGGGTGCAGTCTGGTCAAGGCATCTGCAGGCGAGTACAAGAGTCTTGAACTGGATGCGAGCGGTGATCGGGAGCCAGTGGAGTGAGCGGAGCACTGGAGTTGAGTGGGAGAAGCGAGGTAGAGAGAACACCAGGCGAGCATCGGAGTTCTGGATGAGCTGGAGCGGACGGGTGGCGGACGCAGGGAGGATAGCCAGGAGTGAGTTGCAGTAGCCTAGGCGAGAGAGTACCAGGGCCGGGACCAGGAGCTGGGTGGCGTAGTTGGTGAGGAAGGGTTGGATTCTTCGTATGTTGCTCAGGAAGAATCGGAAAGCGTGTGCCAGAGTGGAGATGTGCTGGGAATAAGAGAGGCAGGGGTCCAAGGTGACTATTGCTCTTAATTGTGCTGTAATTATTGATATGTATTTATTTTTTTGTATACAACTGTAAGTCGCCCTGGATAAGGGCGTCTGCTAAGAAATAAATAAATAAATAAATAAATAAATAAATAAATAAATAAATAATAATAATAATAATAATAATAATAATAATAATAATAATAATAATAACCATCCTTGCATGCTATTCAATGTAAACCACTGTTACACGAGACAGTTCTTAGTTTGACTTTCATCCCTTTGTGGAGTAAAGTTCAAAAGAAAACCAAAAATAAATCACACAAAAAATCCCATTGGTTTCAAAAAATGTGCCAGAGGCTGCATGACTTCACATTTTTATCTTTAATAAGAAAATCCCTTTGTTAGCTTAAAAACAAAGTATCTTTTTTTTTTTGTCAGAGATAAATTCTTTTTTCAAATCCCTCGCAAATCATCTCTCAATTTTGTTTGCTTTGAGAAAGGAATCTGGTATTTTGAGTATCATGCAGTAGAATATTATGAAGCCAAGTAACCTCTAAGTGCTTTTTAAAGTGTCAATACAATACTGGAGGCTAATATAATAATACAGAATATTTCACTACAATAAATACACTTTTGTAGTAGTAAATACTTACAATATGTAAATTGGAGTAAATAGAAATACATACATAAATACATAAATAACATTAACAACAACAATAATAATACATGTTTGTATACATGTTTGCATTAATTTATTCATTCATTTATGTATTGTTCAAGGAAAAAGCTCAACACATCTGTTTGTGCTTTCTAAGGGACGCTCATTGGGCACTACAATGCCATTAAATGGAGAAGGTATCCTGACAGCATGTTTAAAGTTGGGCACCTGGACTTAATTAACAGACTTTCTGTATTAGAGTGTATTAAGATAATACATTGACTCAGGAGAAAGCATATTTTTGTTTTGTTGTATAAATTCCGAAGTTAAAAAGCATTAAAGCACATTTTGAATAAAACAAAAATGAAACATTAAGTGTTAGCATTATTATAGACTGCAGAGGAACTTTCAGACAATTCTCTGTCTCGGTACGGTTGATGTTATATTGATACTCATGGCTTTCTGCCTTAGTATGTTCACTTCTGTGCTGATATTCCCCTCATACACAGACATTCACCATCCTTTAACCTTATCGTGAATGTGTTCATCCCATATTGGCAAACAAAAACAGTTCCTTCTTGCTTATCTTCATGTGAGTAATGTACTTACTTAAATGATGATGTCGTCACCCTGGGAAGGGACAGATTATATCCACCCCAGCCCTCTGCCACACCCTTCCAGGAATGAGGGAGGGACCATTTGTTTTTGTTGCTTACAGGGGTAAGTGGGACGAAAAAAAAATACATTAATATGATATGCAGTGCTTTGTTGAATAGAATAACATGATAACAATATAATGAAGTGTAGGGCCACGTTTTACTAAGCAAGCACCACAGTGCTTTGATTTTAATAAAATATGTATTGATGTCTGCAAACCCATAAGAATTGTAACAAAACAAATGGTGTTCCCATATTATTACATTGGACCCCCCCAGCATAACTACATTCATGAATAACATGCATATTTATTTACAGAATGAACTTATTGAACACAAAGCCTAACATAACCAATGCTTTTTGGCAGGGCTGTTTTTATAATATAGAAAAAAAAACACAAGAAAATATTCAGGTAATATTTCTATATAAAGACATATGAAGTAGACATATATATTTATGAATCCATAACAGTTTTTCCTTGTATTTGTATAGCTTTTGTAACATTAGCATGTGTTTGTGGAAAAATGGCATTTCAGGTTTACAGTATTGACTTTTTCAGTCTCAAGACAATGTGATAATGGGATGCCCATGCAGCACTAGACCCATGCATGTTGTATTTGGATGTAGTGTGTGTGTGTGTGTGTGTGTGTGTGTGTGTGTGTGTTATAGTTCATACACTGAAAGTGGAAAGTGTAAGGTATATTTATTTGTTTACTTGTATTTTACATGTTACAGCTGGTTGTGTTAAGCACTGTGGACAACATACCATTAAAATGGTTAAATAAAGTTACAATATTATTAGTATTACATTAATAAAAACGACATCATTTTTACTGCATTGAAAGACAAAGGATGAATCTGTTCTCCCAGTACAGGTATGCGTGTACATCACAGAATAACACGCGACATGATGACAGCTTATTTTTGTTCTCCAGGGGATATTTTATCATTTTGGTTTGTTTTCCTTGTTATATAACAAGGTTCTAAATGAAAACTAATGCTGGATTCCCTTTGAATTTCAGGATGGTTTATTTACTGTACGTATTTACTTGTGAGTGCTTTCTGTCATGTGCTTTCTAATACTACTTGTCTACAAACCACATCATTCAAAGAATACAGTATATGTAAAAGAATTGTAAAACCTTTACAATGATGCTTGTGAATTTGTATTGCTTTTGTAAGGTTAGGGATATAAAGGTATTATCAGAATCTCCAAACACTGTGGGTATTGTCTTAGTTGAGACAAAACTCTTGTGACGAACTACGATTTACCCCATGCCTACAAGGTGAAAGGTTAGTGAATTAGCCTAGTGTCACCAAGCCCTTACTAGACCCTCGAGGCCAGATTATTGTTGTTGTTTTTTTTTTTTTTTTTTTTACTTTATTTGATTATCTACAAAAGCAAAATTACTTTAAGTTATTTTTATTTTTATCTTTTTAAATCCCCACACACTATAAATGTTTAAAAATGAGCAGACCTGTGTCCCTGGGTGTTTAAATTTAATGCAAGCTTATGACTGCACAATGAAGTACAATAAAAGAAATATATGAATGGCATTTACTGCATGTGGGAACACTATGGTTATATTTAAATCATGTTTCTAACTCGCGTGTTTCTTTAATGGGTATTTTGTCTGCCATAAAGCTGACTTTTATTTGACCATCTCCTGAAACTGAACCAGACACACTGATTTATCAATCGGTCTTTAAGGGAATTTTAATGATTGTGACCGTTTATATATTTTTTCTTTTTATTTTGTTCTATTTTCCTCAGACTACATTAAAACAACACCAGTGATTCAATTGTATTTTGACATATTATACATATTTATTATAAGACAAATAAAGGTGCACATATCTCTTCATACTCTACATTAATCAAACATCCTTCCTTCTTTACTTTTCACACCCTCCCTTTTGTGGTTTTACACAAGCCTGACAACATCAGTTGTCAGGCTTATGTAACATCGGTTACATCAGTTTTGCTCTTTACTGTTGTTTACATGAATGTGGATAAAGCATTTCACTGTATTGTTATTTGTAATTACATTTGTGTGTTTAATAGAGTTAACAATCTTAACTCACTAACTAACAAAAGTCACTAATTCATTGACGTTTAGCTGATAAACAGCTACTTAAATTATAACTAATTAACACATACAAATAGTCTCTGTAACTGATTAAGGTAATTTGGGCTATCACTAGAACATTTCATTCTGCTTTCCAAAATTACATAAGTGGTATTTGGTACTCTCCCAAACCTCAGTTAAGGCTGGTCTGATGTTAAACCACATATTCCCTTTTAAACCATCCAAAACTATAGATTGATATTTTTGGCTAAGAAGTGATTTGAAAAAAACAAAACTGACATAAATACATGGAATTCTCAAGATACAAGACAATTTTCAGGTTCACTATAGAACAAGGGTATGTTGTGCCCTAAATACAGGTCCTCTTGTTTTATTTTGTTGGTTTGTTTGTTTTTTTCTCAGCTTTTAAAGTTTTTACGTGTTGGGATAGGACTAAAAAAGGGGTTTTAAAAGTAATATATTTTAAACATATTCATCATCGGTATTAGCTAAATGAAATGGATTGGAATCACATTGAGATTAAATGGAGAAGTAGGGGCAGCACGTGAACTGTGAACCTCAGAGATGGACGTATTGTCATTCAATTAAAAAGCTAGCTCTGTTGTCAAACAGTAAAGTCTGCTAGTAGAACCCATTAATTAAAGTTATCAATAAATTAATACAATATTTGAAAACATAATGAGGAAGTCATGATCAATGGTAAAAAGTGATATACTTCTAAAAGCCCAGCTGAGATGCATAATCTAATTATGCATGCATAACACTTTATATTTCATAGACTGATATAAGACAATATCTACTAACAGATGTTAATGTATTTCTTTGTAAGTGAAATGCATGGAACTTAAACATGGAAATAATCTATAATGCTGCAGAACAAATAGTGCAGTTCTCGTTCCAAATTTTCACATGAATGGCCTTCACATCTGAATTTATTGCCATTAATGTAGAGTTTAATGCACTCCTGCTGAATCTCAACAGTCAGTCCTCAAGCCTGCAACAACTACAATGGAGAAGGTCAAAAGTAAGCTGACCCCAAACAGAATGTACAATTATTAGGAATGGGCAGCACACTGGCAGCTGCTGGAACCCTGCCGATACAGCAAAGTGTTTAAAAAATGGTCTGATTATGAATAATAAACTTGTGTCCTTCCACTCAGTGGGCCTGTTGCTTTCACTCTGTAGAATTATTGCTCTCTTAGCAGCTGCTTTAATTGTGTTCCCTATTGTCGCTGGGACCACCTCCCCGCCAGCCCCCTACAAGTAGCCATTGTTGAGAGAGAGTCAAGAGATTACACGCTTTGACTGATGCCGTTTTAGGCCCAGCTGCCTAACTACAGACACACGAGCTCGAAGAGGGACAGGGGTATAAGTTGCGTCTGCAAGACGGGGACATACCAGACCTTTTGCAGAAGTCAAATGAGAACAAATGATGCTTTATTGGGTTGCTGACGAGGCAGACCCATCTTTCCTTTGAAGTACAAGCTTTTTTTTCCTTGCTTTTTTTTTTTGTACAGCTTATTGTTCCAGCCAAACATACCCTTTTGATATGCTGTTGCTTCTCATACGGCCATCATTTAATGGTTTTCAATGGATGTTGTTGCTGCTCCATTGGTAAAAAATAAAATAAAAATAAAAAGGGAAGCTGAAGCAGGATCCAGCTTTTAAGAAAGACCTTCTTTGTGTGGCAGCCTGAATTTTGAAGATTTCTCTAAACAGCAGTTCCCTGTTCTTTAATCCAAATAAGGCCAAGCATGTAATTTTTAATTACACAGTAAACAAAGAGTATGGTATCAGCAGATGAAGTCTCAAACTGTGGTACCGTAATAAAAAAAGTCACATGAATTAAAAACAGGGCCTATGTCCAAGAGAGGCATTTTAGGAATCTTGCAGAAGGTTTCAAATGACTTACATAGAAAATAACTTCAACATTAAAATAAAATGTAGGTTATATGTGGTTTTCTACAGTTGTTCTTAATCTTAAAAATCTTTTTTTTGAGGTGAGTTATGTGTAAGCTTACTGTTGTGTGGCTTGAAGCATGCATGTTGAACAATATTGTATTTCTAAAATGTCTTTCTGTTCGAGGAAAAAAAAAGGTCTGGTCGAAATGTATAGAGCCTGCTAATGGAGAGCAAAACCCCAGAGACATACTGGGCCAGATATACAGTACAAAGGCCTTTACACTGAATGTTGCACCGGTTCTTTGTGAAAGAAGAAAACAAACTGTTAATGTTAACTTGCAATAAATAACAAAGTCAAACCTTTGAGTCTTTAAACTAATCTGTTACTTGTTTACTAAGATTCATATTTGTTTTCTTAACAAAAAAAATGCAGCAAATTTCATAGTAAAAAAAAAAAAAAAACATGACATATATTACCCATTTTGTTTTGAAGAACATTTTTTTACAAAAACTATTAAGGGATTGCAGCTTTACAAGTTAGTGCATTGGCATTCTTATGAAAACCTGCTGTTTGTGACTGCAAAATACATTACCGGTATGAATCAAGCTTGAATTATCTGCTGCTATTTATTAAACATGTATGTCTGCACACAAATATTTTAAAATGTTTTGTAAGCCCCAGAGAAAAGCAGTTTTTCAAAGAGTAATCTGACCACTTAAATAAAATTTCAAAGAAAAAGTATGTATGTGCGAGGTCATATTATGCAAAGACCTTTGCAGAATCCATAAATAATGTAATGAGGCAAAAATCTGCACTCTAGTGATATTTTATTGCTTGGGAAAGGATTGTTTCTGCAGGGAATATACTGCTAATTCTTTGAATATGCCAACATAAACATATGTCTAAAAAAATGTGCTGTAATTTCAAAATAAGAATGACCCTTTTCATCTGCTCAGTCATACATTGGCTCTGTTTTAAATACAAAAGGTCTTCATTGACCAAAATAGTGTACATGCATGTACAAAAAAAGCCATGAGAAAGAAAGCTAATGGACAAGTAAACAAGACATGTGTGGCGACCCTTTCTTAAGTTGCAAAAGGTACGTTGGCAAGTTTAGGTTTTTGAATGTGCAGGGGAGGGGTAAGTTGGATATATTTCAGTACACCATACTGTACATTTGGCAGGAAACTTTGGTTTTGGACATTGGTGTCATAAACAACCTTGCTGCTGAGTCTCAGTCATTAGTGACTGTTTGTGCTTGTGAAGTCTCCACTGGGAACCTCAATTTCTTTTTTAATTTGTTATTTCATTTTATATAATGCAATATTGTAAGTCAATGCTTTGTGTTTTGGGTGTCTCTTATGGTAATATAAATGTCATCTAGTAGAGATGTCCAACTCTATATATAAAAATATTAAAGGCAAAAATTGGTTTTTTGCCGTATGTTCTATGTAAAGGATGACATCCATACACATTATAAGACGTACTTATAAAGCCGTAATTGGTTGATATGTGATTTATAATTACAGGAAGTATGTTTTTACATACTATAATAAAACTGTTGCAATTGTAGCAGTTACTGTAGATTGCACACTTATCAATTACACTTTATTTTTTGGTTCTGTTTATTTATATATATTTTTTTATAAATTGAATTAAATTATTCTTCAAATACCTATAATATTTCCAAAGAAGAAAAAGCTCATACTGTTAGCCAATTTAAGAAATACAAATACCAACCCAGATATGTAAGGGTTCTTGTATTGGTGTTGTAAAACCAGTCACACCCGCTGCTGTTTCCTGGTATTGGAAGATGCATATTGCTGTCCACTGATCAATCCCAGAATATGTTGACATTGTGAGAGTCTGGTATATCCCTATGCTGCATCAGCAGATAGTTACCAGCACTGAACTTATCGAATGTTCCTGAATACTAACAGAGATAACATTGTTTAGTGTTTTTCAGATAAGTTATTGAGGGGTCAAAATTTCAGATTTTCTGCTGTATACATGCTGTTATTGCAATATGGGCCCAATTTTGAAGCAAGTGTAAATTATAATTGTCTGGGGTAAACAAATATATTTAATCATATAAAAATAACAAGAGACAGCTTAATCTAGGATTACACAATCCTTATAAAGGCTTTTAAAAAGTATCAACAAACAACTGGGATATAGATAACTTTGGCATTTTATGCACTGCTAGCATTAAATAACTATATACAATATCATAGTTTTTATTACTTGGTATTATTTAAAGCCACAATAAGGATAGTGTCATCACCATAACAAAAGATGATCCTATAGTCAGTTGCAGAAAGGAACAGTTTAGTTGTTGTTCTCTCTGATTTTTTTCTTTTGACTTTGCACTTGACATAATTGATATAGTATTGCAAATCCATAAACAATTACTGTTGGATCACATTACAGTCTTACCTTAATCTTTGCTTGCAGTCACAGTATTAAACTGCAATGTGTACATGTTCTGATCCAACAGAAGGGCCACCAGACATACAGGTTAGGTAATGTATTTGCAACAGTAGTTGAACTGATGTTGCTGATGGTTATGCTCAAACTTCACATTGCCTCTGGGGACTTTTCTCTAAAAATAAAATGGGAAAAGTGTTGCAATGTAGCTGTTTTGAAGGTTACTGTTGTCATCAACACTAGCAGATTCATCTTTCACACCCAAACTGAAAACATATTTGTCAGAAGAAGAATGTAACAAAGTAAGGGTTTAAAGTACCGATACTTACAATCTACTGGACAGTCGATGGAAAAGGTATTTTCCCTCAGACAGAACCATACACAATTTGACTAAGATGATGTATTGTGTGACAAGATAAAGGAAGGAAGGACACAGTCTCCCATAATCCCTGTCAGTAATCCATCCAGATCATCCATTATGGCAGCATGTGAAAATGGGAAAGCAACTTGATTTGGGGCATTTATGAACTGCTGACTCTGAACTGTAATTGGAAAACCACCTAGAAAAAATAAAAACATTTACAGACTCATTCTACTTATAGCCCCCAGGCGTATTCCATAGTGCCTTAAATTTGATGCATATGTTTCGAGTTGTAAAGTACTGTCCTAGTTCAGGGAACCCACAACAGATAGAGATACCAAGTTGCATTGCATTATTGGTACTTAGACACAATGATTGTTTTCAGATTAAATAAACACTGTTGCTATTAAATTAACCCAAACACTGCATGTAGAGTGTGAGTTTCCGGTCCTGTCTTGTACAAGCTACCCCTCTAGCACTGTCCTGACATGATGAGAGTAAAAGACAGAAATAAAGAGGGTGCATACACTAAGTCACAGTGGTTAAGATTTTAGCACGGTAATTTTTAGTACATTTCACGGGCGATAAATTTGTTTTTAGAATTCATGGAAAGGTCACCAAATAATGTAGTTTTAGCTACACCAACATACACAAGAGCTTTTAAATAGTACACCAAAACCAATAATATAAAGACTATTGCTTTTCACAACCTTTGATACTGTAGACCATTCCATTCTACTGAATTGTCTTGAAAGCACAGTAGGACTGTCTGGCCTTGTCCTGGTTCAAATCTTATTTTTCTGATAGGTTTCAGTTTGTCTCTATTGAGGTAAAATCGGCATTATTGGAAGTTGTCTGTGGTGTTCCACAGGTCTCCATTCTAGGTCCCTTGTTGTTTTCATTATATATGCTACCGTTAGGTGACATTATCCGCAGACATACAGTAAACTTCCATTGCTATGCTGATGATACCCAACTATATTTGTCCCTATAGCCAGAATTTATTCTGCCTGGGTGATATTAGCTACTTGCCTTACAGACATCAAGCATTGAATGTCACAGAATTTTCAAATGTTGAATTCAGATAAAACAGAGGTTATGCTAGTGGGCTCACAGAACCAACTAAAAGGAAATGTGGGATTATATGAGCTTGAACCTTGCAGTCTCTCGTCAAAACTTAAACTAGAAATTAAGAGTTTGGGCATCATCTTTGATCCTGATCTCTCATTTGCCACTCATATTAGGGAAGTTACTAAAGTATCTTTTTACCATTTGAGCAATAAAGCCAAACTTAAACCAATTATTTCTGTATCTGATGCCGAGAGACTAATGCATGCCTTTGTTTCATCTAGAATTGATTATTGTAATGCACTTTTTTCTGGTGTCCCAAAACGTGTGGTATCCCACTTGCAGCTTGTTCAGAATACCGCCGCTAGAAATCTGACTAAAACCAGGAAAAGTGAACATATTCCCCCTGTTTTCACACTGGCTCCCTGTGCAGTATAGAATTGATTTTAAGATGTTGCTGTTAATTTACAAGACCCTGAATTGATTAGCACCTAGTTATTTCCAAGAGTTACTGACCACGTATCTGTATCTTCCAAACCGCACTCTGAGATCACAGGATGCAGGCTGCTGGTAGGTAGGGCTTTTTCTTGTAGAGCTCCTAAATTATGGAATGCTCTGCCTTCGTTTGTCAGGGAAGCTGGGACCGTTACTGTTTTCAAGTCAAGACTAAAACTGCACTTTTATAACATTTCTTATCTAGTGGGTTTTAATGTAACTTTAAAATTGCTGCTTTTGTATTGTGTATACTGTTATTTACATGGTCTGACTGTGGCAGTTGTATGTGTGACATGCTATATAAATGTATTGTGGTTAGTTCTTTTGTTCTGCAATGTACCGTACCGTGCTTTGTAATACTTTTGTATAAAAAGTGCTATACAACTATATAGCTACACGTAAATGATGCGTACATACAAAACCAAAGAATTTACACATACTTGCAGATTTGTATTTTCAGTGCATGACAGAGGTACTACATTTTTGAAAGAAAATGAAGGAAGTGTCTGATCAAATGTGTTTTTACATCCATTTCCAAGATTTCACAGACTTTTGCTCAAATTAACAATTTTCACGATTTCCGTGAAATGCTTTTTCACAATTGCAGTAATAATGTTGAACCAGCTCCATTGCCTTACTTTGCAATGTAGTCGGTCACACTTTAAATCAATTGACAGCGCTGAAAAACGACAGGTTGCGGATGCAACCCCGGTTCCCTGAAAGAGAAAATAACCATCAAGGTATGGGATATTGCCGTCAGGCAGTAGGGATTGGCTGAGCTTTATAGCAAAGCTGCCATGTAAGCCCGCCCCTCTGGGAGCTTACTATACGCAGCGCGTAGAGACTCATTTCCTCTTTTGCTCTTCAGGCCGAGAAGGCTTCCGGAGCGACCTCACGGCTTGATGGTTATTTTCTCTTTCAGGGAACCGGGGTTGCATCCGTAACTTATAGTTCCCTTTCAAGTCGAAAATAACCATCAAGGTATGGGAACAGTGTACCCAAGCCGTCGCGAGGGAGGATTCTCGGCAGTAGGACAGACTTACGTCATAACGCAACTGCGTAGGCAATACATCTACGCATATGCGGAGCCGCGCCTCAGCGTCTATGCTCGCAATGACACCTGTCCCAAGGTGGAACAGTCAACATCATATTGTCAACCACTCTATATGTCCGCATCCTGAGGCGTCATAGAGTGTAGCACCGATGCTCCAAACAATGGAGCAGAGGAATCCAGTACATTCAACCGGTAAAACCTCGTAAAAGTATGTGGTGTAACCCAACTGGCTGCAGCGCAAATGTCAGACACCGGCACCCCTCTAAAGAGGGCCCAGGATGTCGCCATACCCCTAGTGGAATGTGCCTTCAACTGCCCTGGTGGCAGAAGGCCTGCAGATTCATACGCTAATTTAATAGCATCCACTATCCAATGGGAAAAGCGTTGTTTAGACAACCTGACCTTCTCTAAGAAGGCGGGGAGCATCGGAATCGGTGGAAATGCATATAGGAGCCCTGGCGGCCATTCGTGCGCCAGTGCATCGACTCCTAGGGGGCTGTCGAGGTACTTCACCGAGAACCACAGGGGGCAATGCGTGGTCTCTCACGAAGTGAAGAGATCTACTTGCGCTGACCCGAACCATTCCCAAACGCGCTCTACCACCTGAGGGTGAAGACGCCATTCACCCGCAAGAGGGCCTCCTCTGGATAGGAGATCCGCTGCGTAATTGACTCTGCCCGGTAGGTGAACTGCACGCAAAGAGGTTAAATGCGGTTGTGCCCATAGCAACATCTGTGTTACCATCCGATGAAGGCTGGGGGATCGCAATCCGCCCTGGCGGTTGATATACGCCACAACTGGTGTTGTTTATATATATATATATATATATATATATATATATATATATATATCGAAATAACCCAAAAACACAACAAGAATAATTATATAGTAATTAACAGAGGACAGACGTAATTTTTTTTAACGAAACAAAGAAAAGCGATGCCTAAGTAACACGAGAGGAAAATATAAAGTAAAACAATATATAATCCTACGACACAAATATAATAATAAACACAAGGAATATAACTGAAATCAACTCAGAGAAGGGGAAAAAACAGCTTCTCAAGCCTAAGCTTATGGAGTACAGACAGTTATTTAAGCTCTACGTCCTACCGCTACTGATGCTGAAGGCAAAAGAGGAAATGAGTCTCTGCGCGCTGAGTATAGTAAGCTCCCAGGGGGGCGGGCTTACACGGCAGCTCACGCAGAGGCCTATCGGCAACTTTGCTATAAAGCTCAGCCAATCCCTACTGCCTGACGGCAATATCCCATACCTTGATGGTTATTTTCGACTTGAAAGGGAAACGGTTTGAGGCCATTCCACTGTTTGAAGATGACTGTATTATTATTATTATTATTATCATTTATTTCTTAGCAGACGCCCTTATCCAGGGCGACTTACAATCGTAAGCAAATACATTTCAAGTGTTACAATACAAGTAATACAATAAGAGCAAGAAATACAATAACTTTTGTTCAAGTGTGACAAACCACAATTCAATAATACAGCAGATAATAGTGATAGTTACATCAGGATATGATTAAGTACAAAATACTACAGGTTAAACACTTGGCAGATTACAGTATTCTGAAGTACAGGATTACATGCAGTAAAATAGGGGGCAGATAAGAGCAAAATAAAGCACATTTACATGAAGGGTGATAGTGTCCCAGGATACAAACAGAGGAGTTCTACAGGTGCTGTTTGAAGAGGTGAGTCTTAAGGAGGTGCCGGAATGTGGTCAGGGACTGGGCAGTCCTGACATCTGTAGGAAGGTCATTCCACCACTGCGGAGCAAGGGTGGAGAAGGAGCGGGCTCTGGAGGCAGGGGAGCGTAGCGGAGGTAGAGCTAGTCTTCTAGTGCAGGCGGAGCGGAGAGGTCGAGTGGGGGTGTAGGGAGAGATGAGGGTCTGGAGGTAGCTGGGTGCAGTCTGGTCAAGGCATCTGTAGGCTAGTACAAGAGTCTTGAACTGGATGCGAGCGGTGATCGGGAGCCAGTGGAGCGAGCAGAGTAGTGGAGTAGCGTGGGCGAAGCGAGGCAGAGAGAACACCAGGCGGGCAGCAGAGTTCTGGATGTATAGCACAGCGTGAATACCGTGCTTACTACAAAAAAATTAACCAGTTTACCAGTTCTGGAAAAACATGGAAACGAGATTCCCAGCTCTTCCTGTAATTGCTGTGAGGTGCTTGACAGTACCAGTAAATAGTGTTGACGCAGAAAGATCATTTTCTGCATACAAAAATGTACTTTGGGATGATCGGCACTCTAAGAGCATCAAACCTCTAAATGTACAACATGTTGTATCAAAATAGTATGTAAACAAACAAACAAACAAACAAACAAACAAACAAACAAACAAAGTAAAATAACTGCAAACTGAACAACAGCAGAAGCAACAAATGCACACTGAGACGTTCCTTTTGAACTTCAAACATTATTTTTTAAAGGCATGTAAAACCTACAGTTTTTGTTTGCTGTAATAAATAAAAAATGATTTAGATTAATTTTCCCTTTTTCCTACTTATAGGTATATTGTATGTCGGTATATTGTATTAAAAAAAAAAAAACATACTTGAATTTTCATCCCTGTGACTTCGGAAACCATTTCCCCCTTCCTCCGTGATTTTGAACGAATTTACAGTGACTGCTCCGTGATTTTAAGTACAAATTTCCATTCCCATGCTTAACTATGAATGTTAATGGAGTGAATGATCTTATTTTTTTTAAGTGCAGTTCAATATGTAAATATCTTTCAAATCATCAAGAAAAGACAACTAGTGTGTGATATCAAGAAAAGACAATCTAGTGTGTGACATTTTTAAGAACTATGTTATTGGCAACATGTTTACAGTTGGTTACAAATGACATTCTTTTTATTTATTTTTTGTTTTCACCTTGAGCACATGTATAATGCATATGCTCTACTGTATGATCTTGTGTACCTAAAAGCATCCTCTAAATCACTGATACAGATTTTGTGTTTGTGTTTATTGGGTTACAGTATGTTATTACAGCCTAACACACACACACACACACAAAAGCATATACCTTCAGCCATGTAACAATTCCACTGCCACGTCTCAGATCAAAATTCACAAATGTTGTGTTGGCAACAAATAGCTGGTATCTCTTTGGCATCTTCAGTCCTGCTGGCATAGAGCCTGCAACCTGATATATAAAGAGGGATACAGTTTAAAGCCCATAGAGAGAGACTTATAATGCCTATTCTATAACGGTATCGCTGGGACTAGTAGCAGATTCAGCTTTTATTGTGTCATCCAATGTAGGTATTATATACAGTATTAAATGAACTAATATGAGATCAAAACAAGTTTTTGTCTCCACTGGTACAGTAAGTGTAAACCAGGTTACCATGTTACTGTGTTAGGTAACATTTATCATCTGAAAGAAAAAGAAAGAATTATTGCATAAAGATAAACACTTTCTAACAGAAAAAAAAACATGATACGGTACAACTCACCTGTGGGTATATGTGTCCCACTAATAAGCTAGAAAATGCAGAAGTGCAGCTATATTTTCTGCAATGTTGATCCCAGGCACTAAAATCCTGCTATGGTAGTCAGAGGATGGTACATAGGATATATCCATAATCCATATATCCAAATCCATAATGAAAATAGTGTGCTGTAGATATCACAGTCATGTGTATGGATGTTAAGGGTAATTCACGACTTTCTTATTCAGGATTTAATATTTTCATTCTTAGTAAATTAATCACAATACTACTTGAAAGTAGTATTAAAAAACCTGGACATAGAAAGGCATTGCATTTATCAGTATTCATAAAATACTGGTTTGGTAAAACATGTATTGGTATATTATCAATATAATTTTTGATCAATAAAAGTTCTAAACCATGTGCAACACAGAAATAAAAATAAAGTTGAGGTGCAAGATTAACAGAAAGCAATTGTATTTTCAACCAGCGATGTGGAAACTGGTGTGTCTAAAACAAGTAAGCAAGTAGCTTTGCTGCATTTTTAATAAACACACAGCACAAGCATGCGGGTATATTGGGAAACATGATTTCAAAATCTGAGTATCTTATCCTACCTCGTATCTTATCCTAACTTTATGGATAGAATGTTGTTGTATAATTCAGCTGTACATTCTTAAATAGACAAGCACATTCACAGCTATTAGCTTGTTTAGTGACTGCACACAACAAATAGTCTAGCTTTTTGTGGCTCATAAATTTGAAATATCAGTTTACCTTCCTTGTAAAATCCTGTCTTTTACGTGTTCAGATTTAATTTATTTAGGCACGTGAGAACTACTAAATGGCAAGTTAAAATGTAGAGTTAAGGGGTCACTGCAGTTTTGTCTATTAAATAAATGCTGCCTATGCTGGAAGCTATTGTAAGTTTACTTTGCATTGCTTGTAAACAACTACAGGGTTGTTTTTTTTTTGTTAAGGGATATCTTTTTAAATATCTCTAAGAACCTTGGATATTTGACATTACTGTATATAAAGCTGTCAAAACCACAGGTATCGAACGTATTGTGGGGAACTGTGGTTCTCGCAGGCAGGGGCTTCTCATAGGTGGAGCTCAGACGCAAACCCGGAACCTCCCTCTCTGAAGCATAGCGGCGATACCGCTGTACAAAATAGCTGGTATCGGGCTTATGTCTTCATATTTGATTGCGTCACCTACCAGCTTTGACCACTACCCCCGTGCATGCTACAGTATCTTTATTGCATGTCTGTTGAGCCAGTTGTGTTGCCAGTTAGTTATAACAATGGCATAGTGCTGATGCAGTATCAAATTACTAACCCTAAAAAATTCAGCAATTATAATTGTTTTCATCATACCTAACTGGAGGGGTAATACAAATTTCAGAACCATTCACAGCCTCCACAGTGACCAATTCTTCTTGTGTTTCTGTATTTCCAAGTCCCGGCCCACTGATCACAATTTCCACTCCAGTCTGCCAGTCAACAGGCTCTATTAGGACTAAGACGTTATCATTCATCATCGCTGGAGCATGAAGTTGTGTAAAAGTCACATTGGGCACACAAACTATGGTAAGAAAACAAAATCCTTTCTATGAATCCCTTCCACCATGGAAATAGATACTGTATATAAAAAAGGTTTCTTTGCATTTGGTTATTATTCATCAATTTGTACTGATACATGAACTGTTTGTTTCTCATTTCTGTTTCTATTATTATTTATTTATTTATTTATTTATTTATTTATTAATTTATTAGCAGACACCCTTATCCAGGGCGACTTACAGTCGTAAACAAAAATACATTTCAAGAATCATAGTACAAGTATTAATACAATTAAGAGCAAGATAAAATACAATGACTTTGGTTCTAGGAAGTAGAAGTATATGACAAAATACGATTCAATAACGGAGCAGATAACAGTGTCAGTGATAGTTATATCAGGATATAATTAAACACAACATACTACAGATTAAATAACACTTGACAGATTACAGTACTCTAAAGTACAGGAGTAAATGCAGTAAAATAGGTAGCAGATAAGAGTAAGTAAAGCGCATTTAAGGAAGAGTGATAAGTGTCCAGAGGGAAAAGAGGAGTTCTACAGGTGCTGTCTGAAGAGGTGAGTCTTGAGGAGGCGCCGGAAGATGGTCAGGGACTAGACAGTCCTGACATCTGTAGGAAGGTCATTCCACCACTGCGGGAAGAGGGTGGAGAAGGAGCGGGCTCTGGAGGCAGGGGAGCGTAGAGGAGGTAGAGCCAGTCTTCTAGTGCAGGATGAGCGGAGAGGTCGACTGGGGGTATGGTACAAAATGTTCTCCTGGAATTATCAGCCAAAATGTATTTCTATTAACACTAACATATTATCTTGTATCTCCAGCTTAAAAAAAATAAAAATAAAGATCAAAGATGTATGCAAAAAGAACCAATTTGTATGTTTTTCATTTCTAGTGAAAACAAAATATTTGCCCCTCTTTACTTTCGTGCAAGAAAGGCACACAATGAGATAAAGTGGGGTTTTTTTAGCAAACGATAATATTTGAAACACACCTCTTCCAATCACTGGATATTTGCATTTGAATGCAGTTCAACATGTACTGGTATACAGTGCATTAAGGAAATATGTGCCTAAATAGAACCAATTCATCTGTGACTATCAATTATGTTTGCGGTGAGATCAAAGTTTGTGAGTCAGATGTAATTGTATTTCTCTGGTTTTAATTTCATAGAAATTAACTACATTAAAACACATTGTGGTTCATGTCATTTTTTTTTTCCTTTATCACTGTTACAAATCATTAAGTAAACAAGGTGGGACCTTCTCAGAATTTTTTTTTTAAAAAATGTTATTTGTTTTTTATCATGACTAAGTTTGAAATGTTCCTGGCTACGGTTGAGTTAAAACTGTTTAGTGTTCCTTTCAGAAGATCACTTTGATATGTTAATGTGACAGCAAGGTCCCAGAATTCCCAGTGAGTGACAGACCGAGCTGGAGTGGTTGGTACAGATTCAGGGGTTTCAGTGTTGCCTTTGGCTTTAGCTAACACAGCTGTCACTCAGACCAAGCCACTCGTAAACTGCTTGCCAGTCAAATGTCAGTTTAGTAGGGGGCTGTGGTCAATCCACACAGCAAGATCTTTTGACAATGTAATTATGTCCCTGGACTAAAGGGGAGGAGAGTATGGTTTGATTGAGTGAGGTTTATCGATTGCTTGGTAGAGGAAATTTATCAATGTCGCTCGCTTAGCTCCAACATGCTCCCTCAGAAATTACACTTACTTTCTGAACTACAACTGAACGCTCAAAGTTGAAAGCCCTTTCAAAATGTACACTCTGTCCTTTTCAAAAGAATTGGATTTGTGGCAAATACCAGTTTATTACAAAGCATCAATATGTTTTATGAAGACAGGTTAACAAGAACCTTTACGCCTGTGAAAAATGGTGAATGGTCTTTCATGCATTTTATATTACTTGTATATTACACAATAGAAAATAAGAAAGTCTGTGTGATGGGGTGCAGCCTATTTTGTGGTGGTTTTGTGTTTTTTGTATTGTTTAGAGTGGATATGAGTGAGATTGGGGTGTGGTTCAGTGAGTAAGTTTGTGTGAGGAATGTGTGGAATGTGCCTGGGCTAATGAGGTGCGAATTGTCCAATTAGCCCCGGCACCTGTATAAAAGGGAGTGGTTGGGTATGTTAGTTGGTGAGTGTTTGTGAGAGTGAGAAGACCTGTATGAGAGAGTGAGAGAGTGAGAGAGTGAGAGAGTGAGAGAGTGAGAGAGTGAGAGAGTGAGAGAGTGGATATTTTTGGTATAGTTTGTTTAGAGCCTGTTTTTGTGTTTGTCTTTTTGGTTGGTCATCGTGCCTTTTGTTTTTTATTTTGCTTAATTAAAAGTCTTTTATTTTCCCTGCACATCCTGACTCTGAGTCTCCTTACCTTGGTCAGCCTGTCACAGTCTGTCATTGTTTTAATACTATGTAACAACTTTAAAACGAAAATAGAAAAACAAGTTGGCACATAGAACATATTTTAAAGTTAAATGCATTTCATGTCCAACTTCACTATGTGTTAAAGATACAGATGAGGAAATAGACTTGTTATCAATGAATTGCATGCCATTTTGTACATATTTACAGACCCTAAACTTGGTGAGAAAAATCCATCAATATGATATCTACTGTAGTCATTATTGTACTACTATGCTTAAAACAAATTTTTAAAAAGTCAGTAATCAACACAATCTATGCACAGTATATCAATGTGTACACTGTCAGCAAGACTGTTAGCTATTTATGGAATTTATTTGCAATTGATCCTTGGTTTACCCCGCTTTTCGTGTCTGTTATGGAAAGAACTTGTTTTGATGGCTTCTCACTCTACTTGATGCCATTCTTCTGAGCTGTAAATGCCACCAATGTAAACTGAGGAAAGTCTTTTTACGTCATAAGATAGGTGGATATGAAGCTTGAATGCAATGTGCTAGTACAAGTATGTGCACAATCTGCTGTGAGTTACAACTCTTGTATAACATGCATCATGTACTATCAAAAAACACAATATACGATACATTTGTAAAAAGGGTGCAATATATATATATATATATTTAACCTGTGTTATGAAATATCATTTAAATAAAGCCCACAGTCTTTGAAATTGTATCAATCACTTTTTTAGAGGGTTAACACATATCGTACAGTACCACATTGACAGTTTTTGATATCTCTATAGCAACCAACTGGGCACTCAAAATATTGCACCAAACCACCTGCTTAAAACAGTTTTAGCAAACAAAATCATTCCATGAATTCAGTTTAATAATAGGTCTCAAATGTGTGTTTTGAAGGAAAGTAAATGTTATACAAATCTATTTTCCTTTAGTAAATTATATCTGTGTGGCAGATGATGGCTTTGTGGATGACGTCAGGCCAGGAAGAAAATCGACACAAGAGTAGACTGGGGTATAAAATGCGCTGATGTGTGTATTTATTAAATAAAAGAAAAGGTTTAAACAGAACAAAACACTGATACAAAACAAAACGGCACGTTGGCCAAAAGAAACAGACAATACAGCAAACAAACACTGAACAAACAAGCATCGTGCTGGTCCAAATCCAGCACGGGCAGCAACTGTTATGTTTTTAGTTTCTGTTTCACTCACGTCTCTCCCGTTCTCCACTCTGAACACACTCTACCCCAATCAGCCAAAGCTGCGGGTATATATGCATGTGACCATCTCCAAAATAATAATAAATTAATCAATCAATCTGGAGACGGTCACATTCTGGACGGGTTTAGCATGGATGGGGAAGTTTAACCCCGTCCATGCTTCAAAAACAACGACAACAACAAAACATTGTAGTTTATACAAATTAATCAATACATTTTTAAATAATAATACAAAAAATACAAAATATAAAACATAATATGCAAAGGGACGGGGTGCACCCCGTCACAATCTGGTACCACACTAGTAGGTTATCTTATCTTTTTTTTCTAGTTGTCGGTTACCATTTCACTTTCTAGGTCATTTCACCTCAGCGGTGCTTAAGGGGTCATTGGTTGCAAAACAAGTCAGTCATTAGGATGACAGAAAATAAGGAGCTAAATGGGTGAAATAACCACGGAAGTGCATGACGAACTGAAAGTAAGGGCAGAAAACAGAGCTCCTTTCACAATTTGACTGGTGTACCCCAAAAATATATGAACCTACCCCTGTATCTATGAGGACTTGGGCAAAAACACCTATCTGTGATTATGCAGTACACTCAGGAGATTTATTTTTCATTAAACACCCAATACACTCCCTAGTTTTTGAAAAAGTATACAGTATATACAGTATAACACAGTTTTCACATTTGTACTTCATTTACTGGTAATGTAATATTTATAAATATAGCTCAGCATCTTTAAAAAGAATCACATTCAATCTGCTATATCCAGTTAAGCAGTTACAGTACTGAAAATTACAAGAGGAATGATGATGAACCCTTTCATTTTAAGATCATGTCATAACAATTTCCTGACATGGGTGCCCACAGCACTGAACTCCAGTTTACAGCTTTTCTTGAGAACTATTTCCGATTCAAGAAATAATAGGAAACATTCAGTGGCAAAACCCACTCCACAGTGCTCCACTGAAAGCTATTAACAAAAAAAGTACTGTACATACATCCGGATACATACAATAGGTTACTTTTATAAGATTTCAGATATAACCCATTTTATAGTGAAGAACCTACAGTCTGAGTGGATAACACCAATCACTGCCTGGAGTCCTTTTCCTGTAACACAAAGAGGAGTATGTGAAAGCTAACTTTTGTTGAATAAATACATGAGTCATGGGTCATGCCAACATGCAGTTTGACATCAGATTTCATCAGCATTTCTGTTTACTTTTCTTTTCATATTGGGGATAAATACAAACCCTAAAATGTCAGTTTGATGGTGTATAACGGCCAATATGCACACACGTTTAAATAAATAGATGTATAGATTGCTTTACACATTCCCACATTTTCAGCAATAAATTAAGGGATTAGAGGAGTTACAACATGACCTTCATTCAATAATCAAGCAATCAGTGCGTTCCTCCTGTATTCCTGATACAATGTTTAAGTAATGTTTACACATGCTGTGACCCCGATAATTTATATGCAAATGAAACACAATAAAACAGATCTCAAAGTTGCAGAGAACTTACCAAATACTTTTCTTACAGCAAATAATTTGACTCCGTATGAGATATCCCAGGTGCGTGAGAACTCCCATAGAGGAGGATCTGTGCTCTTCCAATACATGGGGTGTCAGTACTGTCGAGTCTGAATTATCCACAATCTGATACCAGGTTGTAATGAGTGTTAAATGTGACACTCTTGGTTTTGTCAAATATAGCTTTACCACCTATGAATAAAAATGTATGTATGTATGTATGTATGTATGTATGTATGTATGTATGTATGTATTATTATTATTATTATTATTATTATTATTATTATTATTATTAACACATTAGCAAAATTGTTTGCCTACTTAAGTTTCTTCAGAATCTATCACTGTTTTAAGATGTATATTTCAACCTGCAGTCAATTAAACTGAATTTGAATTAAAACAAATACATTATTTAATTAATAAATAACCATTAGAGGAAATATTATAATATTATATAAAACTCATGGACTACATGCACAGGTTTCCTAACTGGAACACGATCCGCCACCTTCTCTGCTTTACCATCACACAGTACATTTATAAACTACAGTGCTGCAGACAGTAGAAAATAAGCAGAGTTGACCTTTGACTTTGCACCATGTATTAATTTTGCTTACCTAAACACCACACATTAGCTGTATTTCCTGCATAACTTAGCATGTGGACCACCCATGTACCTGAGTTCTGATCTGTTTTGCGGTTATATCATTTGCCAGCAGTTCTGCTTGTTTTAAAGAAATGTAGCGGACACAAGGGAACTGGAGGCAAATAAATAGCTGTTGACCCGAAATTTGCACTGTTGTGTAATCACAGTTCAAAGTATGGTCTTGATCTAAATACTGTTTATAGGTCCTAAAACCAGATGCAGTAATACTATAACTGTATGCTTTTTGTTATAAACATATGTGTTACGAATGTGTTTTATAGAATTGCATTATTGCACAAATCTGGAAACCTTTTGGGAAACGTAAAGTATCAATTTTGAGGATTTATAGGCAATTTAGGGTTATCTTAATTCATCATCAGCATCTAATAATTTTACAGTTTGAAATATAATTGATTCATATATAAGTAAAATACAGTAGCATGTACTGTAAGCAGAGTTGGGCATGTTACTGAAAAAAAAGTAACTTATTACTCACTGCTCGTTGCTTCAGAAATATAATGTCCTTATTTATTACTTAATAAAAAAAGTAGTGCATTATATTTCTTTTTCTTGTCTTGTCCTGCAAAATAGTTGTGATTATTACTTTTTAACTACTGTATATGTCTGTTAATTAATTTATTAAATATGTCAAGCAGGTTTTTACAATTTTTGTAGTATAAATACAAATCGTTTTTTTGACATATAATGTACTGTATATTTCTTGACTCAATAAATTTGCATTATGAAGAGAAAATCATACAAACGTTAGAATTCCATAAAACCACTGTAACAGGGGAAAGTGTTACGTGTGTGGGTCGTCACTGAATAATAATGAGGCAGACACAGAGCATGGGGTGTTGACAGGCGTGCAGATTTTATTCAACACGTGCTGCCACTAGGGTACCAGCAATGGTAGCCCTAGTGTCAGATTTAATAAAGAAAAGAAAAGAAAACAAAGCTAAAAAGTTTGCCACACAAGGTGAGCGCTAGTCTCACTAAAAGAGATGTCCCACTCCAGGAACCTACTACATTACGAAAACACTCTCTATACTGTTTGGGATCAACATCCCCTAAACTAACCTACTGCTGTTGTTCCCGAAGTCCCTGGCCTCCAGGTCGTTGAGACGGTCCTGGCTGAGCAGAGCTTTCACAGGCACCATCTTGCAGATGAACGGTTAGTAGTTATCCTGCAGAGTGGACGCTCTCCTCCTCAATGTAAACACAACGCCCTCCCCTCTGTGTAGCATGGCGGTGCAGTCGCCTTGAGCTGTGGCGCAGCCGCCCTTTGAGCTGTGTGTAGCCTCCCTGGGCACGCCCCCCAGCCAATCCGGACCTCCCGATCAGCTCAGGGACGGGTGAGCCTAATTGCTCAATTGGTTGCTTAGCAACGCGTCCCAGCTGCACACATCCATGCAAGAACCAGCAACAGGTTTCTTCCTGTCACAACCACGAATAGCAAACCAGCAATAACAACAACAAAAAA
The DNA here is from genome assembly GCF_902713425.1 of Acipenser ruthenus. Lineage (NCBI taxonomy): Eukaryota > Metazoa > Chordata > Actinopteri > Acipenseriformes > Acipenseridae > Acipenser > Acipenser ruthenus. Next base: position 15,925,867 of record NC_081193.1, read on the forward strand.
GTCTATAAAAAAACAAACTATATGGTGATAAAGCAGTAAACGAAAAAATGATGGGGCGATGCAATAAATGTGGCCACCACTGTGTAAGCAAGCAAACAGACAGTCAAGTAAGCCTCCTCTCGATATTGTCCTTCAGAATACGCGGTGGTAGACGTGTTTCCTGTGTTTTAAAAGTGTATCATCAAAATTGGCAGGTTGGGATACATTTGTTTGTTCTTAGTGCCTAGCCTTATTCAATGATAAGGCTCAGAAAGACTAATTTGATTGCCCCACGGCTTATTTATTGTTGTTAGACATCCTGGAAGAGAATGGTTAGAAAATAGGTGGTGAGGCACCGAGCAGTCTGGCGCGTCCGGGTTAAAAAAAGAAAAGATCACCAATGTAGATGTACAGCAGAGAAAAGCGCTTTGTGATGTTGGTCCACTAAGAAAGGCACTATATAAAAATAAAGATATTATTATTATTATTATTATTATTATTATTATTATTATTATTATTGATAAGGGAATGCTCTATCATGATACTTCTGAACCCTTCAGATTGGCATATTTAGGTCTGAATTGAGGTCTGAGCATTCAGTAAGGAGAGATAACTGACTATTTAGGGTTAAGCTGGGACAAGCTGTGTGTAAGAAAGAGGAAAAGGAGCCTGTGCAGGCTAGCTTGTAGAATATCAGGGTTAGGGTAGGCATTTAGGCCATGGATATGGAAAAGGTTTTGGAAGACCTATTCAATTGTGTGTTTTCTATGAGAAATGCATCTAAATAACTGTAAGATGTATAAAACTGTGAAACAAATAAGGGTGCTTAAGAGGAAGACCAATTCAAGGCCAATTAAGGTGTTTTACGGTATTTCAGGCTCAAATTCAAAATATAAAATGTAAATTATGGCTCATGTGCCTTCCCAATGTACTAAACAATTGTTACAATAAAAGCGAAAAAGTGTGGTAAAAATCAAATGTACTCAAAACTGTATTAATTTATTTGTATTTTATGTAAGCGATCTCATGAGAAGAGCAAACAAATAAACAAGCAATCAGAAACATGAGATTTCCGCAATGATAATCCCAGCCTCTGGGTTCCACCTTTGTTCAGTAAAAACTGGCTCATTTCTATTTATGGTGTGTATTGTGCAATGAGTTGAGAGGTTTATTCATCCTTAAAGGCCATCAATCCATCTATATACCATATAGCTTTATGGCCTTCTGTTTCCACATACACCCATTCACTATCACTGAACTAGCTGCCCTCCACCATCCTTTGCTAAAAGTCTATACCACAATAAAGATTGTGACACATACCTGTATGGTAACCCCTGTGTCCTCTCATTGCGCTATGAGATACTAAACCAAAAAAACAATGACTTTATAGTCTAACTCATGTTATTTTCTATAGTGCTCTTTCATCTGCACCACAAAGTTTGAATAAACAGAGCAATTGCTTAATCAGATTTACAGAATAAATGCAGCAGTCACATTTCAAGTGCAGCTATGGTACAGTACACTATTGGGCTATCATCAGGAAAATATAATCAATGACATATATGTACAAGTCCCAAGACAGGAGGCAGTGTTAGAGTGTAACGCATTGCATGTAATTAATTTCTGTAATCTGATTACATTTTACAGTAACTTGTAACTGTAACCATTCCTTTCAAACAGGTAATGACATGTGGTAATGGATTACATTGTTTTACACGGTTCAACAGTGTGTAAGACAATGTATGTGTTGCATTAACGTAATCAGACCCAGTGATGTGTTCTCCTCAACGATTTACTCCTCACATCCCTCCCCCCAAAACAGAATCCCTTGTCCAGCAGCGCACTCTCTTCTCCTCAGTCGGTGCCCCCCTCTCCAAGGAGAAAACCATCAGCCCAGCTCACAACCTCGACTTCTCGGTATCTCCCTTGACACGGCCCACTTCGAGGCCCTCCCTCCAACCCCCACTCCCCCACCGCTCGACAGACTGAACTGCATCTGCTCGCTCATCTTCTATTCCAGATCAGAAGCACCATCTCTACACAGGATTTTCTCCTTGGTCACTTCAATTTCATCATCTGGATCATCCCCCCGGGGTGGATCTTCATCACTTGTTTTATCACGCTCTCCTTATATGTCTTCTTGTAATATTATTGAAGGCTCCCCGCTGCAGATGCTGGTTCCTTCAACTCATTTGTTCCCCTGCCTATTCTTCGGTTCAGCAATATGTTATTCAATTAAATTCATCCCAGCGCAATCTCCTCATCTCCACCCAAGACTACAAGTCTATAGCCCTCTCCTCTGCGACTGGTCAGTTACCACCTTCAACCACATCTCCCCTTCAGCCAGGACTGTATTCTGCATTACTTTTCCACTCAAAAGACAATCTATTTCTTGTTTAGGTACAGCAAGCTCAGCAGCCAGTCAATGTCAACCAGCTCTTCATCAAAAAAAAATAATAATAAATGAGCCGCCGGTCTTTTACCGCAGTGGAGTCCTATATTCATTCCTCTCTCCATGATATTTCTTTTGTCCAACAGAGTATTGCAATTATGCCCCCAGGACCACCAGACGTTTCCACCCTCTCTAATGAGTGGTGGGATTAGTCATTAATTCTCCATCAGATTATTAAAATACAGATCTATTTTCTATGTCTTCTCCTTTGCATAGTTGGCACAGTTGCAGGGAAACGGGGGTCCTCTTATGCGGGCAATTGAAGCCAACCTTAGTGACCCAGCTTTGCTGGCCTCGTCCTCAAAAAGGAAGTTTCTGTCGTTAGGCCAAAACTATCCTCTCTTTAATTTTCTCATTTCCAATGCTTAATCTGTTGTTTTTTGCCCGTGCCAGTCTCCCAATCTAGAAAGCAAGGCTTGTTTGCAGCCTTGGAGCTCAGACATGTGGACTCGACTCCTCAGAGGTGGCTCTTTGAGAGCTGGGGGGAGACTGGCCCCCTTTGCATGTTTATTTATTTTTTCTTTTCCAGTGTTCCAGTTGTCGCCTACGAAGGAAGTGAAGCTCACTACTCAGCCTTGGAAGTCCGGCCACGCCAACCTCTCTAAGCACAGATGACCCTTGCAAGTCGGGGAGACCTCTGGACTTCTCTTCATCTTTTTGATTACCCTTGGTGAAAGTAATGCTCACTTCCCAGCATTGGAGGCTGATCAATTTGATCTCCCCTCCATGAGGGCAGCTTTTCGCGAGCCAAGGGGAAACTCTGTCCTCTTTTCTAAGTCACAAACCTTTCTCTTTCACTACGAGGTCCTCCCTCCACGCAGCCCTTGCTCCTGTCTCGTGAATGATTTATTTTGTATTCTTACATTACAATAGAAAACCTATTATTCCATCCTGCCACAAGGTTTGGTGCAGGATCAAGCATTCATATTAATATAGCAAGAGAACAGACAGGCAGTGCAGCACATTAAAGTATTAATATACATACAATGAGACTGCAGTAGCTAAATACATGAAAGCCGAGAAAGCTGGATCCAGAGAGTAAAAACAACGAAAATCTCTATTATTTTTTAAAAGTAACTTCACCAACACTAGTTGGATGATTGTATTTGAAATTAACAAAGTGTGGATACACTAGTAATAAATTGTATTAACAAAATACATATATATATATATATGTAAGCACTTTACAATTCAGTTTGTAAATTGCTTAACCTTCCACTAAAAACTTCCATTAAGACTGAAAGAAAATGCTGAAATTACTTATTACGACTAGGCAAAACAGTAAGAAATGACCTGCAATTGACCTTTTTAGGTCAATGAACAATTACAATTAACATCTTACCACAAAAAAGATCATGTATATATTGCTTTAATCATTACAGAAAGAAAAAAGAAAACACAAGATTTTTTTTTTTTTTCAGATAAGAAACTTGGTTAGGCTATTTGATGTTTGCGGGAATATACTTGTCTTAATTAGCCAGTCAATTAGCCTCCAACCTGGGGCCCAGAAACTCCTTTAAGTGCAAACATTCTGAAAAAAACAATCCCTCCCCCCCCCAAAAAAAAAAAAAACCTAAACAAGAAACTCCAGAACTTAAATTAAAACAATCTGGAGAATGAGAAATACCATGCAAATGTGTTGGACCACCCGCTGCGATCTCGGGGAGGGGGGCTGTCAGTATGCGCATGGTCACAAGCTTCTGTACTGTGTTAGAACAAAGGGGTCAGCACACATTTTTGTGGATTTTCAGGAATGAAGAGTTTATTTAGAAACTGGGTGGGCAAGGGATCACATGAAAAACTACAGCAAATGTAAGATTTCCCTTGCTGCATCCTTCTTGACAGCAAACTTATACAAGGGCACATCAACTCTGCTGATCTCCTTCATCAACAAAAATGAATTTGAATGCTGTACAGTGCCAGTTAGTTTACCTTATTTGCTACGGGTGAATCTGAAAGCATAAACACCGCTAAGAAAGATCAGGTTAAGGAGACCAGAGTTTGAATTTAATAGGAAAAGTCACTTTTCATTGCCTGTTTCTTCCTTTTTTTTTTTTTTTACCAAGCACTGTTAGCACTTACAGCATTAATGTTAAAAACCATACACTGTACATGTTACATAAACAGCATGTTATCAAATTAGGGACCAGTGATCTTCTTCCATCATGTTTGTCAGTTTCACCAGTTACACTACTATACACAAAATCATAATACTCAATACTGAGCTTTCAATTATTATGTTTATTTTAATTTTTGTTTTAGTTTGTTTGTTTGTTTGTTTGTTTGTTTGTTTGTTGTCGCTGTATTTTCCTTAGTTGGAAATATTGCAAGGTGCTTTTCAAATTATGGATATTAATCATTCAATTCCATTTTTTTAACTTCTTCAGAAATCGTTTGCTCTCATTTGTCACTAAGAGCTTTTCACCAGGAATCTACTGCTTGTTTAGGCGGGCGAGGAGATGCAGTGTAAAGCCTCTATTTATTATTGTATATGGGAATGCATTTGTCTCTATTTCTGACATATTAACCCCTACATTGAAGTAATTGGATTAGTCAGTCCCCATGCTTTTCCAATCCTGCAAGGCAAAACGTTGCCAAATTAGTGTCAAATCACTGTGGTTTCATGAGTGTTACCTAAATGATGGCTCTGACCACATTAGATATGGGTGAATGGGAGAGGGACAGGAACAAGATAGACAAACTTTGTATTAGAGCAGGTGACAGAATGTCTTCAATGTTGACAGGTCTTATTCACAAATACCTAATGACCCTTGTATATCTACTTATCCATGAAGCCTTGGGACACAATAATGTTTACCCTCCTACAAATTACCATGATATGCATAATGCATAATGATTTACCATACATTATTTCCAATGGTACTGTATATCTTAAAAAATATATCTAATTGAAACTGTATGAATCTTATAAACAACAAGCAGAAAAGTGTAAATCATAAGCCATTAATAGCAATGTAAAAATCACACTTTATAAAAAAAACAACTATAATATGTATTGTTATGTATGGTAAAATGCATTATCAGTAACACCCTTTTTAAGTTCTTTTAAAATAGTGACAAAAGATAAATTATTTCAAAATGTATTAACCAATAAAAACATAAACTCAAAATACATACGAAATATGAACTATTGTCTGTTTATTAACATGTAACTAAACCTTATAGATGGATTGTCGTATATCAATTAAATAAAATGTTACCACATTATCTCGTGTGCTATGAACACTCTTAGAAGATAGCATTCAAGTTCATTAGTGTAACATGTTAGCAAAAGTAAACTGGTAATTCAGTACTTGTCTATGCTATTGGTTCTGATCATCCACAGCTCCTATTGTTAAATGTGTTGCTATTTCTGTTTAGGACTAAGACGGGGTAACAAGACACAAGTCTAGATGAGAAGGTTCCCCAGCCTGACTGTTGGTGCCTAGATGTTTATCTGAATTGGATGTAAACTGGCCTGACCTCTGGGTTTTCCCAGAAGTGATCACATTTCATCTCTTGCCCGTCTGTTGATAAACATTCACATCAATAATCATGCATCATATGCAATTATGTCTCTACCAGGGACATTTAAAGACATGTGTTATTTCACATTAGAATATGATTCATGAAATTTAGTCCAGGTATTTCAAGGGTAGTGATTTTATTGTTCAAAAATTTGCTTGAGAAAAAACAGAAAAAACAATATATATATTATCCAAAATGCTGAACCTTGCTTTAAAGAGTAATTAGTGGGATTCCGAAAAATATAGCGTTATACGTCCTCACATGTTGCTACAACTGTTTAAATAATTTGGGCAATAATCCTTCCACTATCAGTGCTCTAGAGAGGACATTTTGAAAAGAGCTTTTGAAAGAGCTTTGAAACAGACTTTAAAGTTATAAGTGTAAGAAGTTGTCTGGATGTTAACAATGAAAAGAAAAATGACAGGTACGTTATTTAAACAGTTGAAGCAACACATGGGGACGTGTAACGCTATATTTTTGGAACTCTTTCATTAAAATATCCTCCACTGACAATATGCTATTGTAAGCAAATGGTAATCTCAATCTAGTAAAGATGTCATTCATGTTGGCACCTAAATGTCCTCACACTAGGCTACTGTATTATTATCATTTGTTTATTTAGCAGACACCTTTATCCAAGGTGACTTACAGAGACTAGGGTGTGTGAACTATGCATCAGCTGCACAGTCACTTACAACAATGTCTCCCCGAAAGACAGAGCACAAGGAGGTTAAGTGAGTTGCTCAGGGTCACTCAACGAGTCAGTGAGTGAGCCGGGACTTGAACTGGGGACCTCCTGGTTACAAGCCCTTTTCTTTAACCACTGGACCACACAGCCTCCTGTAACTCAGCTGTGCACGACAAAGAGAATGATCCACAACTGCAGTGCAGTCTATACTCATATCCATCACCCACTATTGCAAGTAAGTGATGGGTAAATGAGTGTGTCAGCTATGTTCATGCATACACGTATCATGCATTCTGTTGATGTCGGTTCCTTGCCAGGCTGCGATTATCATGTGATATTTTTTGGAGACATGTTATACCACTTGAGTAGCAGCTAAATCATACCTATCCAAACATGCCTGTCCATTTGTGCCCACCTGGGTGCGAGCACCACAGTACATTTGTGGTAGCGGTGTGGAGTAGTGATTAGGGCTCTGGACTCTTGACCGGAGGGTTGAGGGTTCAATCCCAGGTGGGGGACACTGCTGCTGTACCCTTGAGCACTGTACTTTACCTAGATTGCGCCAGTAAAAACCCAACTGTATAAATGGGTAATTGTATGTAAAAATAATGTTTTAAAAAAAGGAATTGTATTTAAAAAATAGTGTGATATCTTGTAACAATTGTATGTCGCCCTGGATAAGGGTGTTTGCTAATAAATAAAAATAAATAAAATTTGTGGACATGATTAGAAAACAGTGCACTACAATTCTGGAAACCTGTGCAGTAAATAATTTTGCTTTGCGTACAATTTTCCCTTTCACTTTCTTATTTTTAACACATGCATGTTTCACCTCAACCTCGTACAGATTTTCAGTCCAAAATATCTATATATTTTGTGCAATGTGGATAGTACAAACTGTCTAGTGCATTTACAGAGAGGGTTTTACCAATTGGGAAAATGGTTGCTAACATATTATATAGATATAATATAGATATAGATAACATATTGGTACATGATTCAAAATATCATTATATTTATCTAAAATATGATATCCACAGAATGATTTATGTAGAACAGTTGACCTAATTGCAAGTTGTTAAGGTTAATTATCATGACAGGGATACTATATTTGCAAACCAAAATGATGGATTGTGGTATTTCCAACAACAATTGCACATTGTTTCCGTGGCTTTCTCATCCACATTGAATGAGGATTGTCCTAGACATGGATGCAACTGTATTAATTGTTTCTAACGGTTTGTAACTTTAATAACTTACATTCTGCACTCGGCAGGTTCTTGTGTGGCTTCAATAATATTGGATGCTGACCTATGATATGACACCCTGGGCTTCTTCAAGAAGCTGCTTGATGAGATTCTGGGATCAATAAGCTACTAACAACCAAACGAGCAAGATGAGCTGAATGGCCTCCTCTCGTTTGTAAACTTTCTTATGTTCTTATGAAGGAAGTGGATACGACTGGTATATGTATCAAGCAGAATCATCTGCCCTCTTTCTACTGTGACATTGTCGCCATCTTGTGGTGGGTTGCCTCTTAGCCAGGAAGAGTTCTGGGACCATTCTGCAAGGATTTATTTGAAGGACTTATTGCTCTGAAAAAATCAATAAATCAATAAATCAATAAATAAATCAATAAATAAATCAATCAATAAATAAAATAATAAAAGAACCAACTTTAACTGTTAGAATGTTTAACTGTTAAAATGTTTAAGCCAATGTGCACAGTTTTATCTGAGATAAGGACATTTTCTTTATATGATTATGATGGTTATAGACCATCGTAAACAGGAATAAAGAGTTAATACAGAATAAAATAATCACAAATAAAAAGTTGGAGGTGAGGCTTGATCTGTGATCTTGAAGGAGACTGAATGTGTGTTACTAATAGTATACCAGGCATAATTTTCTATGTTGTGAGTGTAGACAATAAAGTTCTAATCTGCACTTAAATAGATGAGATGGGTGATACATTCAGTTGGATCCCAGTCTCATCTCTCCCATCCTCAGTTGACGATGCAGTGACCCTCTACAACGCCACCCTTACTCATATCATCGACACTGTTGCCCCGCTTACAACCAGAACCGTCTAGAAAGATCGCAACTGCCCCTGGTACACCCTCGAACTTCGACTGCTTAAGTCTGCCTGCCGCAAGCTTGAGCGCAAGTGGAGGTCGTCTGGACTAACGGTTCACAGAGAGATCTGGACCGACCACCTCGCGAGTTACAGGCATGCGCTCGCCGCTGCCAGGGTGAAGTACTTCTCTGAAGTCATAACTATGGGACACGGAAAACCCAATGTTTTCTTTAAGACCATTGACCAAATCTTACATCCAGCCACCGACAGATCGATCTCCCGTCCATCCTCCTCTCTTACCTGTCATGATTTCTCCTCTTTCTTTCGGAACAAAATTGACAACATCTATTCTATGCTCTCCCGCCACAAACCCAGTTTACTACTTGACCACCTTGACTCTCCTCCGGTTGCCCCTCCTGCCCTCTCCTCTTTCTCTCCTCTCTCCATTGCTGATGTCTCCGGCTTACTGTTGAAATCAACTACTGCCACGTGCCCCCTGGACTCCTGGCGAACTAACCTTGTCCGCCTCTGTGCGTCCGATCTTGCTCCTTCCATTATGCTCACTCTCAACCTTTTCCTGCTGCCCTTTTTACTGTATATCATGTACTATGGATTTCACTGTATTTAAAGTATTGTAGAGATCTCGGTTAACGCAGGCAGGCGCATCACACAGGCGGAAGGCGGGCGCGAACCCGAGACCTCTTGCACTAAAGCATAGCGCCGATACCGCTGTACAAAAGAGCTGGCTCCTTTGTAAGGAGCGTATATTGGGCTTATGTTTTTGTGTGTGATTATGTCACCTACCAGCCCTGCTGCTGCCTTCCCCCGTGCATGCTACAGTATTATGGATTTTCTTGTTGTTACTGCATCTTGTAAAGCACTTTGTGATGGTGGTCCACTATGAAAGGCGCTATATAAAATAAAGATTGATCGATTATCAGTTGATCATAAAGTTTTGGGTTTGATTAGCTATGACAAATGTAATGAAAATATACTGTTTTATTAAGAGGGAATCTGAATGGACCCCACTTGGTTTTTTTCCCATTATTCTAGCTTTTCTTCCTGTGGCATTTTCTGCAATGTCCTTGCATCATTTAACTTGATTTCAAAGGGTTCTCCTCCTTCCAGTTTCACAGTAGCATCTATCTGTAGCCCCCTTAGCTACTTTCCTTAGCATTCTCAATGTGTGTTACACAAAGAACGCTTATCTGATGCACATTAATGTCACACAGAGTGTTCAGGGTCTTGCCAATATAAAGCAAGTTTATCTTTACACTGTAATTGTTTTCCCTTCTTCCTTTCCTAAACCATACAATAAGTATTTTCAAATAAAACTACCTTGCACAGCAAGGTATTCACAATTCACATTACCTTTTTTATCAATAACACCAAGTTTGTTTTTTGTGGGGTTGTGTTGTGTACTGTTAATTTTTAAAAAAAGAAACGCATAGGTGTTTTGTATGTACTTTTTATAGCATTAGTATGGCAGTTTGCATAGTAAAATAGACAGCTCCAAAGAACCTTGAACCTGTACAGAAATCATTAAGACATTCAATAAAGTCACTTTCAAAGTTCTAACAAAGTTCAAGGTGAATGGAAATCAGTAACAGGTATGCCCACTATTGGCATCAATGACAGCCTGACATCTTCTGCCCATGGATCGAATCAGAGCCTGGATAACATAACGGGGAATGTCAACCCACTCTTGCTCAAGTGCCCTGGAAAAGTCCTTTTAACGTCTGTGACTTGGGGTGACGTCTCACACACGTCGATCAAGCTCATCTCACAAATGTTCAATGGGGTTCAGATCTGGTGATCGAGATGGCCAGGGAAGCATTTGAACATTGTTCTGAGTGAGGAAAGCTGTGGTGGCCGGGGCTGTGTGCAGTCGTGCATTGTCATGCTGGAACATGACGGGATCACATGAGGCTGTATGATATCACGACAACAGCACTGAGCTGTCAGGTTGCCTTGAACATGAACAAGGTTGCTTCTGCCACTGTCTGAGATTGCCACCCACACCATGACACTCCCACCACCAAATCTGTCAACCTGTCGCACACAGTTGGCCGCAAAATGTTCATGACGTCGCCTGTATACCTGGGCTCTTCCATCTGCACGTCGAAGCAGAAATCTGAATTCCTCACTGAACACCACGTTTCTCCATCTTTGTATGGGCAATACTCTGTGATTATGACACCACTGAAGTTGAAGTCGACGATGTTACGGTGTAAGAATCACTCCTCTAACTGGACCTCTTGCTCGGATACCTGCCTCCCGTAGGCGGTTTCTGACAGTCTGGTCAGAAATTCTACGCATTCTTGGTACTGTAGATGTTGTAGAGGTTACAGTGGTGAACCTGTCGCGTAAATGACATAGGCGTATAAATCTGTCCTGGGCTGCCGTCACCACACGTGGTCTACCGGATCTTGGGCAGTCAAGTGTTGTTCCACGTTGCTGATATTGGTGCCAAAGTCGTCCTGTAGTGCTCTGGGAAACATTCGGACGCCGTGCCATGGCAGACTGAGATTCGCCAGCTTCCAAATGTCCAATAGCATTATTCCATTGAGCCTCGGTAAGTCGAGGCATAACTTCAAATGTGTCTACAGCAAACACCAATAAGACATGCAAGCTGAGGGGGCTCCCGAGTGGTGCATCCAGTAAAAGCACTCGTGTAGAGTGCAGGATGTGCCCTATAGTCTGGACATCGTGAGTTCGAGTCCAGGCTATTCCTTTGCCGACTGAGGACGGGAGCTCCCAGGGGGCGGCGCGCAATTGGCCGAGCGCCGCCTGGGGGGAGGGAGGGCCAGGTCGGCCAGGGTGTCCTCGGCTCACCGTGCACCAGCGACCCCTGTAGTCTGGCCGGGCGCCTGTGGGCTTGCCTGTAAGCTGCCCGAGAGCTGCGTTGTTCTCCGACGCTGTAGCTCTTGGGTGGCTGCATGGTGAGTCCGCAGTGTGAAAAAAAGCGGTCGGCTGATCAAGTTTTGTTGCAATTTTTAAGAGACAAAAGAAAAAAAATATCTGCTATGCGTTTCTTTTTTTGAAGGGTTTATTTTTCTAACATTGGGGAAATAGCATGCTTTTGTTATCATTATTGAAAAGTCAATGTTAAAATACGAAATCATGAATGATATTCCAAGAGAATAGTGTGTGCTTTTAAGTGTTAAACAGCTATTATAAACAGTATCCTGTCATCATTTCACAGCGTTAGTATTTCATGCGACAAAAGGATATCACAACATTTTCGATTGGGTAGCAAAAAAAACATGTAAAAATGTTTAGATACTTTATTAATTTTCATTTTATTTATATCCAACACGTGTGGTTTACCTGTCTGCAGTCACGTTACAGGTTCCGGTCAGGTGGTTTGTGTAAAGATGATTGTTGCAGCTGATGCTTTGTTTGATGTATCTGGGACACTCATGGAAACAAGTTATTGCAACTTGTTACATTTTAAAAAAGGTTACACTCTAAAGCCAGTACATTCCTAGTTTCATTTAATACTGTACAGTATGAAAATACATTTAGATTATTTTATTCTATCGAAATGGAGATGATGTTCCATATTTTATTATTCAAATCATATCATTCTTTATTTCCCCCAAATTGTTATAATACACGTATGTTACCAAATTGTATCTAGAAGCACACAAGTTTTTTTTTTTTTGCCTCCGTCTGTTACTATATAACAAAGTAGAATTTTAGTATTGCAGTTGCAGTTGAAACATGACTAAGGCCTTGGTCTACAAAATGAGTTACTTATCACAACAGGAACAATGTTAAATACTGCTATTACTTAACTGTCAGTGTTTTTTTACATTAAACACAGAGATTTATTTGACTTGAGAGACTCATTAAAAACACAAATCATGGAGCCAGCAGCCAAGAAATTTGTTAAATTATTTGTCAAATTATTTGAAAAATATTGGCATAGTGAAATATGTAATTGCTGTGAGGTCTTCTGTGCTCCTGATAAATGAAGGTTCATGTAGCTACATGTCATACAAAAGACAATCAAAGCACACAACCTGCAACATTTTCTGATTTTCAAAAAAAAAAAATCCTTTAAAAAAATTAAAAAGGAAAGAATGGAAAAGGTTAGCCCTTTCAGTTTCCTGACAGTATGCCACTAACTCAGCAAGCACAAGTGTTTCTGAACCCAGTCACACACATGACAAGGTTAACATTTTTTTTTCTGTTTATTGATGGAATGCTTTTAATGTTCCACTGCACCAAAGGCCCATGTCTGCACTGCAAATCAATACAAATGGCACAGTAAGCAGCTTGTAGTTTTGCTGGCAGTTTAAACTAAGAGGAAAACAACACAAAAAAAGGTAGGGAATATTTTATAATGGCAAAGTTACAAACATACTATTAACTTTTTTAAAGCATTGCAGGTGTTCATTTGCTTTACAGCCATCAGCCTTTTACTGCAAGGTATCAAAACAGGCAGAACAAAATGGTGCTTAATATTACGACTGCCTGTTAGTGACAGTGAATGCAAATCAAAAACAAAACCTTAACCTCAAAATGCCTAAGCATTTTTTAAATATGAAAAGCTACTTTATGTAACAAGATTCTGTTTCTTGTACATAATACTTTTTCTTTCCATGTCTGGCAACACATAATGTAGACCTACTGCATATGAACAATTGTGGCTTGTGAGGCTGGATTTAAAAACTAATGATATAGAGGAGTGGCTAAGCATTGTATCACATGTGATACACAAATGAGCATTACAGGGTTAAGTTGTATTAAAGTCTATCACAATTCTAGGCATCTGGTCTGTTGTGCTGTATTTATATTTTTACAAACATATGTACAGTACAGAACACCACAATATAAAATGCTTTATATAAGGCACCTGGTGAACTAAATACCCAGGCTGCAAGTCAGAACTGAATTCCCAGGCATAACAAAAAAAATCAAAAAAAAAATCTATGATTTAAATAGTAAGGATGAAAGACTCTTTCATAAAAGATCATTCAAATATAAATTATGTGTAACCTAAAAATGACATTTTGTTGGCCCAGTGAGTAACAAGTTAAGCAGAGACATTATTCACAATAGCATGACATTGCTGTCATGAAACAGCAGTGTGGAGTAGTGGTTAGGGCTCTGGACTCTTGACCGGAGGGTTGTAGGTTCAATCCCTGGTGGGTGACACTGCTGCTGTACCCTTGAACAAGGTACTTTACCTAGATTGCTCCAGTAAAAACCCAACTGTACAAATGGGTAATTGTATGTAAAAATAATGTGATATCTTGTAACAGTTGTAAGTCGCCCTGGATAAGGGCGTCTGCTAAGAAATACATAATAATAATAATAATATTGCTGTGAGAAATCAGCTATGTTTTATATAGGCAATATACAGTAATTAAGTTTTTGGTACAGAAAGCAAATGTTTTTTGTTCCATACAGTATAGTTATTTTGTTTAGTAATTTGCCAAGAATATTAATCAGTAAATATCAGCCCTAGGAGATATTTAGGAAGTTTTGTCATGTTTATGATAGACTTGTACTGTGCACTGGTTACATTTCGATAGGTCAATAAATCTCATGTTGGCATATACAGTACATAGCCTCCAAAATAGTTTGACAATTATTCGCTGAAAAGATAAATAACTTTTTTTAACATTTTTACCAAAAATGACTAAAATTCGATATTTCTGGGATAAAGCATCAGCCCTGAAACGTGACTTTTAATGTATGAATAAATAATAAACAAAAAACAAAAAGGGAACTGAATGCAATAGTGTTGCTTATGGTTCTCTTCTGTGTTCTTGCAAAACAGTCATTGAGCCACACACACTTTCTAAATACAGGGTAAATCTTAGGTGTTTGTAATTTATACAATGAATAAAGTCAGTCTGGGAAATAATAATACACACACACACAAAAACTAGTGCAAAGCATGGTCTCATAGCTTTTTATTCACAAATGAGTAGTCCACCACTATATTTAAACAAGACTAATAAATATAAACAGGAATGGAAATGCAATATTAGGCCACCTATTACACAAATAGACAATTTAAAGCAAAGGTGGAATCGCTTCCAGAAACGTTGTGTCAAAATCTGGGTTCCAATACCCCAAATCTTAGTCGAGTTGATGCTGAGAAGGTGCAGAATTACAGAGTCGAGTCCAAGTTTCAAAATCCTAAGTGCCATGGGTACGACTCCAAGTATGAAATATTGTGGACCTGAGTCAGACTCAAGTCACAAATGTTTTAGTAACCACTGATCGTTTGATGCCACAACTGCACTGCATCAGATGATATTAATGGGAAATCTAATGGAGAGCTAAGGTAATGAAGATGTCAAACAATTACATTTTTTTTTCTTTGAAAACATACAAAACTGAACTTTTTATTTTGTGCTGGGCTGACTGACGTGATTTGGCCTTGACTGGTTACTAAGCAAAGTAAGCATTTAGAACTTCCAGTCCACTTCTCCAGAGTGTATCTATGTGTATATCCCCATTCTGCTCAGTGCTGCAGGGGCACTGGCTGCTGAATCTCTATGGGCTGACACTGTTGAAGCCCATCTCATCTCTAGCTTAATGTATGGACCCAGTGGCTTGCTTTCAGTCCCCATGGCTATTTTTCTTTAACCAAGTAGGATTAACCTACCTTTTTAGTGTGTAGCCAGCTTGCCTCCAAGTAATCTTTTTTAGACGTACAGTACATCAAGGTCAAGGAAACCCTGGATATAAAGACACGACCTACAGTATAATCTCCAAATCTAAAAGATGTCTATACCGCCTACTAAATAAGCACAGTACTTGCAGTCACTGTAAGATCTACTGTATTTAATAGACTGAAAAACACAATATATTTACTATAATAGGTCACTAAACAAAATAAAGTTGCAAAAACATGAGTTGCTAAATATGACCTTACAATAGGTTTTGAATCCACATATCAAAAATAAAAATGAAACAGACCCCATAACTTTGTTATTTAATCCAGGTTTCAAATTTTAATTGATTTTGGTAACCAAGAGAAATATATTGAGCATCATAGCTCATTTCAATGGTGTTTTAGGATTAAACAATGATATTGTGGAATTAACATTATGTTAAAGCTGCATAAACACACTAATGGGAATTATTTGATTTGGTTTATTTATTTAAATGTTATATGGAATACATATGTTTGTGTGACCATTATTTCTCAATTTGAAGCACTGTAAATCCACTTTAAATTATAACCAATGGAACACACACTACTAAACATTTTTTGTAAATACAGCTGTAGAATTCTGTGAATATTGTAGATTTCTAAGATAGGGAGTTTGCTGGAAGATAAACATGGTCATATCCTATGTATAAGAATGTCATTTAATACAACCTGTTTAGTCTTTTTTGTATCTTAAACCCAAATCGTATTTATTTTCATGGCTCATTGTTAAGAGCCTATCAGTTTTTTAGTATATTTTAGCAACTGTGCCAGATGTGAAGTGGAATTAGCATCATGCAATCCTGCTATTTATTAGCACAAGCCAGCTGTGTGTTCTTCTGGCTTCTGGGGTGAAGATACCTAGACTTTCATAAAGATTACCTGATGTCTTATTCTTCCTGTTTAAGAAAATATTCAAATAGAGACTAAGAGCAGGGACACTGGTTTGGAGGATACAGTAAGTCAGGCAAGCGTATGTAACTAATTAAAACATAGACACACCCCAAACTGTTCCAGCATACACAAAATTTCCAAGGAACCAACACACTTGTCAATGTAAAAATTAATTACTTGCTGCAGGCTTAAGGCATATAGCTCTAAATAGTTATTTCATACATGCTAATATGAGATTGCACTATTAAACAATACATGCCCTGTATTTTGCAAGCTTGAACATGGCAAATGTACCTATTTCCTTTGTAACTACTTTTGAAAAAAGACAGCAGTAATTAAGTTTGACGTTGTAACTGCAATGGACGCAAACTAACAGCTCTTAACAAAAAACCACCCATGAAGGTTTGGAATTGGAGCTAAAATATAGGCATTTACATGTCAATTATCCACTGTGTAACACATTTTAATGCTTCTGTAATACCACTTTAAAACATTTGCAGATAACACCTTAAAGTATTTAATGTAAAATGGTTTCCAACCTGAACCATTTGGCCAATTTTACACGACACTCAAGAGACTTATAGTTCAAAATTAGTTAAAGTAGATTCACAACACAGAAGGAAACCCAAAGACATTATCAGGACAAAACAACAAAGCTTGGGTAGTAAAAAATATACTAAAGCATACAGATGCAGTATTTCGATATCAGTATTCAGTTTTAAATAACATCCATTAGAAATAAATGGACTATAGGGCCCTATTCACATATATAAACAAAACAAAAAACAGCTTCTTTAAATAACCTTGTGAACATGGCCCATAGCCTTTAAAAGTAAATATGTAATACTTAATAGGGAATATTTAATATAAAATATAATATGTCCTCATATATATATCTTTTTTTTTTTTTTTTTTTTAACATTTTTACCATCAACACACATGCACCCAATCAAAACTAAATCTAATGCAGTCACTATCCCAACACTATTTTGCACAAGGAAGCTGTAAAACATTATGTCTGTAACCTCAGGTGTTGGGGTAAAATGCATGTGTTTGTTGATTAATTAAAGAGCAACATTGTTTTCCAGAGGTTTAATAAAAAAGTAATGAAAACCTACTATTAAAACAGCAAACCAAAATGCAATACAGTGATGTATGTATTATAATCTGCAAATAAGAAGGAGTACTCTTACCAACACAGCAGACATTGCTTTTTTCTAGAACGAGTGTACATTCCATACAGAGGAGGTTGTCTTTTAA
This sequence comes from Acipenser ruthenus, assembly GCF_902713425.1. Classification (NCBI taxonomy): domain Eukaryota; kingdom Metazoa; phylum Chordata; class Actinopteri; order Acipenseriformes; family Acipenseridae; genus Acipenser; species Acipenser ruthenus. The sequence continues at coordinate 15,943,424 of NC_081193.1, forward strand.
AACATTCAAGTTCAGCATTAATCTGTGCTGTAATAAACTGTTACAATCTCTTCAATCATTTAAAATGTACTGCACCAAGTATGCAAATAATATTGTAACACGCGAGCCAGACCCACAGTAAAGGGCAGCAATTTTCCCCTGAGGCAAACACAGCACCCGATTTATACAAACTAGGTCTGTGATTGTGCGGCAGGAATATGTCAGCATTTTTTTTTTTTTTTTTTAACTGGCATCCTCAAGTAAAATTACCAAGGTAGGTTTGATTTGGTTTCACCCTGAAGGGGTTGGAGATACTCAAAGCCAGTTGGCAGCTTGCATGTATTACTGTCCCTGCCTGGTTACAGTATGTTGGTTAGATTGCTAGAATGTTGCTTCCAGGGTTGCCAGATTTCTGACAGTCAAATAACAACATCCTTTTTCAAATCAAGCCCATAAAGAAGTGAAACCCTAGCCATGTCCCATTTCTGGTCACACTTGCCAATCTTTCAGAACCAAGAAAGGGGAGAGGGGGGGGGGGCAGTGTTATTACTTTCCGTTCTGCTATTAGGCCTACTTTTCATTGATATATGTGTTTGAAATATGCGCTATATCTAGCCTCAGACAACTCATGTCATTTTTAAATATGTATTGAGACTACAATTAAAGGTAGCCACATTTAATATTATCTAACTGTATAAATCCTTTGCCGTGTTTCATTACCACATTTATTATGCCAAACCGTACTTCCCTATGTTGTTTAATTCTTGCTTACATTTTGGTTTACTGAAACTTGCATTAAGCATTTAATACTGCGCTAACATTGTTTGGTTCTGAAAGACTGTCAAGTGCTGTCTGCCTAATTTGGCAACTGAAAAAAAAGAAAGTGAGGAAAAACAAAAATCAAGAGTAGACCACTTGTATAGATTAATGGGTTTTAGGGCTTGCTACATACGTTTCAAAACAAAAACCCAGACAGATTGTTAATTGATTAAATGTTGTGTATATTTCTCAAAAAGCACACAAAGTCCCTCATTTGTTTGTTTAAGAATAAAAATAAATAAAATAAACTTTTTCCTGGGCTTGTGAAACAAATCTAATTTAATACATTTATGCTGGGTTACAAACGTGACTTTTTTTGTTCTTGGTACACAATAGGTACTGTGTTAAATGATTGAAAAACCTTGAGCTTAAAGCAGTCAGCTATCCAATCTTTAAACCTGTAAATAATAAAACTGTAAAGGAAAAATAATTTATGTATTCCAAAGGGCTACATTATTTTTTGCAAAGAGCTTTGTTTTTTACTGAGTTCATGATTTACTATGAACAGTTGATACAAACACAGTGTATACTAATACACCTTCCCACGACTGCTGTAAAGGTCCTGATATGTAAAGAAACAAAGCTTTCAAGCCCACAAAAGTTTCTTCTCAAAACCCATTTCACTCTATGAAGGGAAACTATGAAGCATGTCTTGTTAGGTCCCTGTTGACGCAGGTGACTTATCGGCACCTAACAGTAGGCCAACTTATATCTTGTTCATTTGTAATACCATTGGTGCATTGCCATGGTACTACCATTGTAATTCCAGGTTACCCTTTTGTAAGGTTTGTAAATATATTTACACACAAATACAAGGTTCCTTACAGAATGGTAGCTCATCAATTGTGATCCATATGGTAGTTTACGAACAGAGCTAAAATCAAATTATATAAAATTAGCAGTCAAAATGTACTCTACTAGGCCACATTACCGGCTACAACAACAACAACAACAACAACAACAATAATAATAATAATAATAATGCCTGAATCTAAGGTCCTGCAGGGAGTGCAAGACTCTCCCAAGTTGAATGATGTTATATATTTTGTTATTGGGGTCTACCAGTATTGATAGGAATTCAACACATTTCTGGGCTTAATCATCTCTGGGCACTTTCTTAAGCCCCACATTTGTCTTTTTGAAGAAATTGATGGAACAACATTTATTTATTTTATTTATTTATTTATTTTTTTTCAAAACCTATTGCTGGGCTTGTGAAACAAATCTTGCCTTATAAATGAGGTTTAAGAGATTTCACTTCAACTCTCTACACGCTGGCTTATCTAGCCTGGTGCTAAGGTCGGTAGCCCACAGCAATAATAGATCACTGACACAAATTCCCTGCTAAACTAATTTAATACATCTATGTTGGGTTACAAACTTGACTTTTTTTTGTTCTTGGTACACGATAGGTGCTATGTTAAGTGACAGACAAATCTTGAGTTTAAAAGGAATCAGCTATCTGATCTCCAATCCTGTAAATATTAAAACTGTAAAGGAAAAAAATAATCTGTTGATATATTCCAAAGGGCTTGTATTTTTTTGTATCTTTTTTTTTATATATTTTTTTTTACTTTGTAGTAGATGCTTTATAAAACAATTAAATTACAAAGCACCATTATCTCTGGAGTCACCTGCAAATGGCAATCATTTGAAACATATAAATGGTAGCCTATCATATGAATACAAGAAAATCCTACTGAATTCAGAAGTCTCTAAACTGTAAGCCCCCTTTGAATGCTTATTTATTCTTATTTGGACAAGAAAGCTTGTCAGGGCTACTTTCAGCGGATTTCAGCTGTTAAGAAGTTCTTGGTACGGCTTTTTAGTAGAAAGTTGGGTGAGGTGACGTCACAAACGAGATCTTCACTACTGAAGTGTTGTGAATATCGTAGGGCTTTCAAACTTGTTGCCATGCAAAAGAAAAGTTACTCAATTCATGCAGCTTTTTAGCGTGAGGTGAAGTGCCCACCATTTGAAATCGTACCACGTTTTTGCCACTCATGTGCATGGTATGTGAGTGCTACATCATATTCTCATGACAACACAGAGAGAGAAATGGGAGTTTCTAAATTGCATGTAAATCAAGGCCAACACAGTCTATTGCAGCAACACTGATGGACAAGGAATTATAGGAGATTACAGTGTCTGATTGTCACAAAGACGGCCGGAGTGGGTGGCGTCAGACCAGAGCCAGGAAGTAACACACAGAGACTTGGAGTTTTGGTTAAGATGAGCGCGTGATCGCGCTCAGCATTTAATAATTAACAGCACAGAAAATAAAAGGTTTGAACAGACAAAACACAGGACACGGCACTTGCGCCAAAATAAATAAACAAACAAAACGTACTAAACACTTAACAAACGGTGCACGGAGAGACAAACAAACACGGTGAGTACAAACACTTATAGATTATTATTTTACTTCACTTTACGTTCTCCTTCTCTCTCACCCGTTCTCCACTCTCGAACACCCAACCCCGAGTGACAGAAATGTGCATCTATATATACTGTTGTGCTGGGATTCAATTACTAATTAATTATTCACTTGAATCCCAGCACGTGAATTAATTCTGTGCAACCCCGTGCTCACATATTATATTTAACCAGCACGTGAAGTGATTTGTGCCCTCCTCGTGCCTAAATATAAATCTACATTTTAAATCACACGTGAAACACAGACCTGTTTATATCACGTGTACCAATGACTATACACCGACATTAACACACGCACGCAACATACAACACATAATATGCACACAGGGGCGGGGCACATTGCCACACTAATCCACTGTAAACATGGCAATTCAACACTACTAAAACAGCCATTTAAAGAAATACTAACTTAGCATTATCACTGAATCCCTTTTTCTTGTGTTGCAGTAGGTCAAAACACCTAATTGCTGCATTAAGACTGTACTTTAGACTATAGATTGTTTATACAGCCTTTAGTTTGATTTTGTGAATATCACTTACCTGAAAACTACCTTTTCACTGGTGAGGGTTAGCAGGTTCCATCTCTGGTGGAACGGTTGTTGTTTAGATCATTAAAATACAGTCTGCAATCATCATAAGACATATTTGATGTCTCTGTATTTGGATGCTTAGTTCTCTAACCCAGATTGCATGTAGTCTTGCTGGAGGATGTAGGACAACAGTACTACAATACACAGATAGATTATATTGTATAAACACTATCGGATTTTAGCTTTTGGCAATTCTGTGTGAACTACCCAGTCATGCTTTTATAAATATGAGTTTTAGAGTACATTTGGACACGTGTAGAAAGCTTTAACTTCAACACCAAGGATCGTTTTTTTATGGCCCATATCGTAAAATGTAAACCTAGTGAAATATCCATTTGATACATAGTTTGATTTGTATTCTGTGGCAGGGCTGGTACCTATTTGTCATCTGTGTTTGTTGACGATAATATCAAAGCATTCATTTCTATATCAGGTTATTTATGGCATGTGTATTTTTTTTTCTTTTTCTTTTTTATTACATGATCACTGTGATCCAAATCCTTTGAACTTGTAGAAATTGCTGCAATGGTTGTATTGCAGCTCTGGAGACTTTTTGCTGTATTTCTCATAAGATAACTCCATACTCCCCCCCCCCCCCCCCCCCCTTGGATTCTTGCATTAAAGAAAGAGTTAAGACATACACTGCACTATACTAGTTGGAGTACACATTTCACATTTAGTAGGATAGCCTGGGGCCTATCCTACTAAAGAGAAGTAATTTAGCTTATCCTATCCCATAGACCTAGCAGCTGCTTTTTATTTTTTGTTGGGTCCCTTTTCTCATTTAGTCCAACAAAGATTGTCCTCATAGATTGACCTTCTCTTTGTCTGCAGGGCATTGCCCTCATGCCAGTGACTAGATAACACACTCTATCAGAGATTTGAAAAAATCGTTGAGAAAGCACTGGGGCTGATAGTGGCATCAATCCTAACCTGACACAGGCCAGGGTCAACCATTTATCTCCTTACACTGCCTCTGGTTACTAAGGAAGCCATCTTGGTTTACTTCATCCATTTTTTAATAACCTTGGCGATGCTACTTTCCAAACACTGATATCATCTTAATCTTACTGTTTCATTTCACCATGCACAGCATATTAGATCTTTAACGATTTACAAGTACACTCACCCAGGCAGTACTCGTTTTTTATTATTTCCAATTTAACATATCATCCTCAAACTTACAATTAAAAACCAATTTTCCTCTCTATAGATTTGTTTGTTTTTTGTATGCAATCACATTATAATGTAGGCACAAAGATATTCAGATTCTATAAGAAAATAAGTTATCCCACAGTTACTGAGCAAGTGTTATTATTATTATTATTATTATTATTATTATTATTATTATTATTATTATTATTATTATTATTATTAATAAACGGTTTTGTATCTTTAAGAACCTGTTTCTTAAATTCCTGTTATGAGTCTGAATAGATTCAGACGGTCAATTATTCTATTCTTTATTTGTATAGTTTATGTTCATAGACGTAGGAGGGTCTATATATTTGTTCCACGTAGTTATGTATAAACATGCAGATCAAGCATGTACTGTATGTTTTTTTCAATACTTTAAATATAGGAAGGGCAATTTCTTAATGTTAGTCCTTGTACTGAATGTGTTTTATTACATAATTAAAAAATAATATTTAGGCATATTTTACCTTCTCAGTACATCTTGTTTAAAATCAATTGCTTATTTCCCAGGGATCTATAGCGGCAAGTCAGCCACTAGCTAATTACTGCAGATGAAAAATTACCAGTCACTCTTTAAATGCATTAGCCAGAGAAAGCTTTTAGACAGAAGGAAAATAAACAAAGAAAAGAAGAAGTGAAGAATAACCAGTTGAAACAGGCACTATATTATTTTGCCGTTTAGCTTTTTATGCAGGGATTGCATATTTTACATCTTTTCCAGCTAAAATCACTGATAAATGCAGAGATTCCAGTCACTCAGAACAGAACTGTGTTTTTGTGAAGTTATCAAGCAAACCAACTTTGCATCGTGGATGTTTACTTCTGTCTAAACATAATAAAACCCGCATTCAACAGAAAAACAAAAAAACACATATTTATTTTCTTTGCAGAAGATGACTGATGAATGGTTAGCCAGCAGCATCATTACCTGAGGGTTGACTGTCCCTTTTGACTTTTAAAAATACATTTCTTATCATCTCTACGAATTTATTGCAAGAGTGACCTCGTTGGCTCATTATTGTGCCTTAATGTAATCAGTTGTCTTTGTTTTGTGTCTAAGGCACTGACAGAAAATTAAACAGAATTACTTTTCCTTATCTTTGTAAGTTTGTATATTCAATAAATAGTGCCCTGTCCTTTTTCAATGAGTGGGTTCTGACAACAGCAGTAGACAGAACAAACGGTTAAGTTGTTTGTATTGATTATGGAAAGATACAGTGTATTCAATTATTAAGTCAAAGACAAAAAAAAATGTACTGCCCAGCAATATATGTTTTTCATGTTCACTATTAAAACTAGGGGGTGAAAGGATACAGAAAATGTCAGTGTAGTTAAAGGACAGTTAATATGCTACAGTTCAATCAATATTGGTACTAGGGATACACTGTGAACACAGCACAGTTAAACTTCAGTCGCTAATGTATTTGCTTTACGTTCATGAACTTTAACTGTCTTTTTTGCCTGCTTCTTTATAACTAGTATTGTAAATAGCTTTTATTTTCTGACCACAGCATACGGAAAAAGACAACCTATCGAGTCTAATTTTATTTTCCATCTGTCCTCTTCAGATATAGTGATGGTGGTGGGGTTAGGGTAGTCTATTGTATTAAAGAAAATCAAACATGCACTGTCTGTATCAAAATGGTTCACAACTTCATCCATGATATTAAAGGTGTCAGAGAGAAATGGAAAGCTATGGATTCTGCCCGTGAGAGTCTTAATACGAGCCAGCCAGGAGTCCTGATATCCCTAATAAATTAGGGATTTGCTATGTTATTACAGTATGTACATATGAAATTGTAAAATGTGACACATAGGACCGACATGTATACATTATCTATATGATGAAATACAATTCAGAAATAGACCAAAATGATGAGCAAAATGTAAATGGCTACTTAACATGAACATAAATCTTGTTAGAAAATATATCTGTCAAGGCTGTGGACAGTGATGGTATATTTAATTACATTCTACCACCATTGCTATACTGAAGCATACCGGTATGAAACAGTCCATTAAATTAATTTCTAATAGTCTGGCCTTTATGAACAGTGTCATTTGGGTTGAAAAATAGAATGGTTGATCCTAAAATGTATGACAAATAGTCTTAACACTTATCAGAAGCTCTTTGCCCCAGGTGGAAATGGTTAATGAATGTGTTTTATTTTCATAGTCCACAAAATGCTGAAATGCACTGAGAACCACCTTAAAGTAAATTGAGGGATAGTTTATATAATCTACAATTTCCCAGTAGTAAAACACCTATTTATGTGTGTTTTCTGTATTCTTTGTGGTTTCTTCTCAGGTCATCATTGGCCATGCTTACTAACTATTCCCGAGCAAAATGTTTCTCAGAAAACTAAGGCTGATTGTGAGGAAGTTAGGTGGGGATTTATATTAGTGTTGCACAGGTTTCAGTGTACACTGCAACGTTGACATGCTCCTCACCTCACTTACTCAAAATCAGCCTTGAGACTTAAGAATCTTTTGTTGGAATAGTTAATAAGCTTGGAAAATAATGATATATGTAGAAATGACAAGAGAGAATCATACAGAATACACATAATGGGATACTGAACAAATAAATGGAAAATGTAGATGACACGTTTAAATATGAAGTAAATGAAAAGAAAGCAACAGTCTATACTGGGAGGAAGCTATAACACTTGTATTAAAACACAGGTAGTTCTGTGAATTGTTGTTTTGTTTTCCTTTTGATAAAACTACGACTACCAAGATATTATTTGCATACAGTTTATTCTTTTGTGCTAGCTGCTGTATTTAGACAATGGTTAAGGACAGAGTTTCAGATGGACAAAAGATACACCGTCTAAAATAAAGTCAATATTATAAATTAAAGTAAATCATATCTGTAGTCAACTTGCTAACAAAATGAAACCGTCAATTATTATTATTATTATTTTTTCTAGACTTTTAGGAGGTATAATGCGTTTTACTTAGCTTAACTTAAAATTGAATATTTAAAGTGTAATTGCTTTATTTAAGAAGTCCTAATGTAGTCTTATCTATTAGACTTGTAAAAACAAAGATCATGATACCTGAATTGTCTTTCCCCAGTCTGCCAGTATGTCAGTAATCTTTGTGGTGATTGGCTGCTCTGGCAACTCACACTCTATCACTGCCTCGGTTGCTATAGTGACGTTACAGGAGCCGTTATAGATGAGAACTTCATCTCTTTCCACTTTAGGGCTGAAATGAGAGAGGAGGTTAAATGGAGTGTCATCAATCTTAATGAAATGCAATTATTTTTACACTTATTAATCATTGCAAGCCATTAGCTTGTGGCAACTATGGGCCACCATTTGTCAAACTTTGCAAATTTCTGTAATTTTGTTTCCCTTCTCCCTTATTGTTTGTGCCTTCTGCTATGTCACTTATCTTAGGTCTAGGAAATGAAATTGTGTCCTGTAAATATCCTTTCTTGTATGTTAAAACCAAATGATTTAAACGCTTCTCTAAAAAGGTGCTGTGCATGTGTAATGTGACCTTAAATATTACTTCAGGAGTTGGATACCTGCAAATGAATGATGTGCCTCTCCCCCCATTATAAGGTTGTACAGTTAATAGCTGTTCATTCCAGGGTGGTGGAGTGCTATAAATCCCTGTCTCAAGCTTCCAGGAGACCTTTGTTACATTCTTGGTTTCAGTCACACGTGAACTGAGTTTTTTGGTTTTGGCTTAGTTTCTGCCAGTGCTGTCAACATAACAAAGCCATCATACAATCTGACAGTCCACTCCACACTCTAGACACAAAACCCAGCATTGAAAAAGCATGGGAAGTGTATGCTACCCTCCCTCCCCTGCAGCATAGTATTTGCACTTCACAATACTGTACCTTGAGAAGACAGAAGGCTTTGGTTGCCAGTGCCATCAATCTCTTAACCTCAAGCAGTAATATCCATATCTAACTTCAATTCCAAAAATAAATGATAAACTGCTTAACTGCATTCAAACATTTGAGCTACAGATATTGTAATTAAATGGCATTCCTTATAATCATTTAATTTCATACTTTAAACATGAACTTTGACTAAAATTATTAAAAAATCAGTGTCTATTGTAATAGCCATTAAAATGCACAATTGGGAGCAGGTGAAACAATTTCACCATGGCTGGATCATTACAGACTAGATGCAAAAGGAGTTCATGAATTTGTTGCTTTCAAGTAAATTCTTTTTGTGTGCACTTTGCCAGGTCGGCTGGCTGCACTTTCTTTCAACTATTTCAGAATCATAATTTATTAATTCATTATACAGTGTATCATGCCTCTAACTAAAGTTTTTAGTAAAAGTATTATTATTATTTTTACTATGAAACTAGTCCACATCACAACTAGAAAAAGATATACTATGTACTCAAATTGTTGGATATAGATAGATGCCTACTGGTAACATTTTTTAAATACTGCTCAGCCACACATACAAAGAATCATCAATAGAGCTTAAACAAATGCTTTCTAAATTCAGTTTGGTTTCTTGTAGTATTACATTAACAAAGTTTGCTTTCCTTAGTAATACACAGTTTGTATTGGGGAAATTATCTGTAACAGTTACAAGTTACTTGAATAAAATTATAAGTAATTACAATAACATATTACTTTGAAAAACATGTAATTAGTTACAGTTATAGCAACAAATAGTTCCCTTTCGATTTGAAGATGACCACCAACAACATTAGGTATGGGATATGCCTGCCTATTGGTAGGTATTTTCTGAGCTCTCTATACTAGAGCTGCCGATAGGCCCCTTCCTGGGATGACACCCTCGAGCTTTGAATCTACTGCAGTTCCCTTGCCTTTCAGACTGAAAGCTGGCTTGCTGCTTTCATGGAATCAGTGACTCCTGATTTAGCCTTTTTCTTTCTTCCTTCCTTAGCTACCTACGTTTGGTTGCGTTGCAGGTTGCTGCTTTTCTATCTGTGGAACGTGAGTCAACTGCCTGTGCAGTATTAATTTAAAGGAGTGAGTGTTGTCGTCTTTTGCAGCCTTTCACTCGTGTGGCAGCACATCCTCCACCGGGGCTAGGCTCTGTCTTACCCCCATTGTCGAGCGACGCAGCTGGCTGCCGAGTGGCAGTTTTAATATATATATTAAAATATATATATATTGTTATTGACTAAATATCCTTGCTGGCACATCTGCAGTGCACACGTGGTACCCCGCTTGTGGGAAGACCTGCTGTAGAGTAGACCTCGCAGCTGCCCCGGCCCGCCCACTTCGGTGCGTCAGGCCCTGTGATGGTGGAGGATGCCCTCACACCTGCGCTAGGACGTGAGGATGGGAATGATGTTTTCTCGCTAAAGTGGTAATGACAGACGCCTCCAATTTGGGTTCGGGGGCAGTCTGGGAAGGCAGAGGAGTCCGCAGCACCTGGTCAGGCCGTTGGACAGCCCTGCACATAAATATGCTGGAGCTGCAGGCTGTTTCCCTGGCTCTCCAGCACTTTCTTCCAGTGTTGCATGGGAAACATGTGCTAATCTGAACGGACAACACATCAATGGTGGCGTATGTCAACCACTAGGACGGCCTCCGGTCCCCGGGGTTGCATCGCTTTCTGGCTCCTGATTTGGGCACAATGGAACCTGCTGTCCTACGGGCGATGCATCTTCCCGGAGTGGTGAACTGGGCAGCGGACCTCCTGCCGAGGGATGGTGCGCATCCGTCAGGGTGGTGGAGCGCATTTGGGAACAGTTTGGGAAGGCACAGGTCATTCTCTTCGCCTTGGCGGAGACAACACATTGCCCCCTGTGGTATTCCCTCCACCACTTCGGTGGTCCACTCGGCGTCGACACCCTAGCCCACGAGTGGCCCAGGATGGTCCTTTACACATTCCCGCCAGTACCGTTGCTCCCGGCCTTCTTGGAGAAGGTCTAATTAAAATAAAGCGACAGTTCTCCTACTAGCCCCCCAATGGCCCAGGAGAATCTGGTTCTCGACCCTATGTCAGCTCATACAAGGCCAGCCCTGGGAGATCCTGCTTCGCCTGGATCTTCTCAGTCAAGCAAGAGGCACTCTCTGGCATCCGGAACCTGGCAGAGTTCCAATTATGGGTCTGGCCCCTGAACGGGACCACTGGACAGCCTTAGGGCTATCAGACGTGGTTGTAGGTACTCTGGAGAGCGCTAGGGCAGACTCCACTAGGTCGCTGTACGCCTATAAGTGGAAGTATTTCCAAAATTAGTGTCTGATTAGAAGTCATGACCCAGTTTCTTGCCCCATGCGGGTTATCTTCCAGTTTGTGCAAGAACTGCTTGATCCTGGTAGGACACCTTCCACATTGAAGGTGTATTTAGCGGCTATCTCTGCATGCGTGGATAGGACAAGAGCCCTGCGTCATACTGACCAGCTCTTTGTCTGTCACGCTATACAGACCCTAGGACAGCCCCTCTCAAAGCAGCGACTGTCACATTGGATTGTGGACACAGTCTCTGCGGTGTATGACAGTGCTGGCTTACCCCCACCTGGGAAAGTAGCTACGCACTCTACTAGAGGGTTGGCTGGTTGGCTACATCTTGGGCCCTCTTCAGAGGGGCCTCATATGTACGGCGGCTAGCTGGGCTACGGCGCATACATTCTCCAGGTTCTACCGCTTGAATGTGGTAGATCCTTCTTTGCCTTCAATAGGCACGAGGGTCCTTGAGGTTGCACGCTCGCACTGCTAACCTTCGGTTATACAGTTCTGATGCGTCTCTTGTATGCTGCCGTTCTTTCTCCCTCACAACGGCTCTGGTATACATTATCCCATACCTAATGTTGGTGGTCATCTTCGAATTGAAAGGGAACGTTAGGTTACTTACCGAAACCCTGGTTCCCTGAAACAGAAGACAACCACCAACCGCGAGGTCATATCGGTCGCCCTCACGGGTTCGATGCAGAAAGAGAAATGGCTTCCTCAGGATGATGGTTTTAACCCCTCGGTAGGCAGGACTGAGGGCGTCATCCCAGGAAGGGGCCTATCGGCAGCTCTAGTATAGAGAGCTCAGAAAATACATACCAATAGGCAGGCATATCCCATACCTAATGTTGTTGGTGGTCGTCTTCTCTTTCAGGGAACCAGGGTTACGGTAAGTAACCTAACATTAACTTCTCAGGCACAGTTTACATTTTACAGAGATATTTTTTTTGGTTTGGCCATACTGCGCCTTCAAAATATTCTTTGAAGATCCAGCTATCATTGCCACCTTTGAGGCAATTTTCTTGCAAGATGTAAAAAGCACGTTCATGTGACATGTTAGGTTTGACTTGCACTGTTGAAGCACTTCCATGTTATACATTAGCTGTAGTCGGGTTTTTTTAATATAATTAAAAGGAACTTCTATTTACCCTGACAGCTTGAAGTTGTGTGCATGTGTTTCTATTCCCTTACTGCCTTGCAGTTTAAAAAAAAAAAGGAAGCGTGATTCCTCCACTGGAACCCAGCTCTGCTGCACCCTGCTGTCTGCATCCACTGGCTTGTTTTAGCCCTTTTCAGCCTTGGTGCTCTGGTAAAAAAATAAATAAATAAATAAATCGGTTACCTGTGTGACTGTTATCTTTATCCTCACAGCTTTGCTATTGTGTGCGTAAATGTGTTTTTTTCTTTTACTGCTTTGCAGTTAAAAAAAAAAAAAGAGAATAGAAATGTGATTCCTCCACCGGGACCCAGCTCTGCTGCACCCTGCTGTTGAGTTGCATCCACCGGCTTGTTTTGGTCCACCTACTCGGCGTGCTGGTCACCTGCACACCCACCTAACGTGGTGACTGTTGTTCTCACACAGCTGAATTGCTGTGTCTGTGAGCTTCAGCGCCCTTAGTGCCTGAGTGCTTCAATACACAGTTCTACACCTTCCGGTGTTTAAACAACACCCTTGGGGTTTGTGACAAAGATGGCTGCAGGGAGGAACTCAGACCAGAGAGAAACACACAGACAGAGACGGTGGTGATGCTGAGCTGAGTGCAATGGCTGCACTCAGCGTTTATTAACAAAATAAAAAGGTTTACCAAACAGAACACAAAACAGGACACGGCACTACACGCCAAAATAAACAGACAGACAAAACGAACTACACAGACAAACACGGTGAGCTTCTTTTACTATTATTACTTTTAAATACCCTCCGTCTCCTAACCCGTTCTCCACTCACCGAACACCAACCCCCAGTGAGTGAAAACATGCAGCTTTTATGCAGTTGTACCGAGATTCGATTGCTAGTCAATCATTCAATTGGAATCTCGGTACAACTGCACGTGAATTAATTAAAGTGCAATTCCCCGTGCTCACATATTACTTTTTACTTGCACGTGATGTGATGTGCCATCCCCGTGCCTAAATACAAATATACAATTTACACACACGTGAAACACAGACCGCTTATATCCCGTGTACCAATGCCTATACACCAACATTTACACACAACACGTAACATATAACACACACAGGGGGGGCACTTTGCCACATATACCCCCCCTTGTGCAACGCACACATGGCCTCAACGGCCACCTCCCCCCTTAAATACCCAGCAGTCCAGGCAAAAGTCTCGGGCTGGGACGGGAGGCTTCAGTGGGCCCATGGCTGGAAATGCTGTCAGCTCCCCTGCCGGTAGTGGCACGGCTGACAGCATGCTGGTCCCGTCCTGCAGCGAAAAAGCTGCGGGGGCAGGTGGTCCCCCGACCTCCCCCTTCTTCATAGCCGGCAGCTCCCTCCTGTGGGGCTCCGGCCACAAGAACTCCTGCAGCGAAACTGCTGCTGGGGAAAGTGGTCTCCAGACCTCCTCCCCCTTCTTTGTGGCCGGCAGCTCCCCTTTCTGGGGCTCCGGCCACCGTACTCCCTGCGGAGGTACGGGCAGCAGAGGCAGCTCCAGCTCCTCTGCTCCTGACGGTGGTGGAGGCAGAGGCAGCTCCAGCTCCTCTGCTCCTGGCGGTGGTGGAGGCAGAGGCAGCTCCAGCTCCTCTGCTCCTGGCGGTGGTGGAGGCAGAGGCAGCTCCAGCTCCTCTGCTCCTTGCGGTGGTGGTGGCGGAGGCAGAGGCAGCTCCTGCTCCTCTGCTCCTTGCAGTGGTGGTGGCGGAGGCAGAGGCAGCTCCTGCTCCTCTGCTCCTGGAGATGGTGGAGGCAGAGGCAGCTCCTGCTCCTCTGCTCCTTGCGGTGGTGGTGGCGGAGGCAGCGGCAGCTCCTGCTCCTCTGCTCCTTGCGGTGGTGGTGGCGGAGGCAGAGGCAGCTCCTGCTCCTCTGCTCCTGGAGATGGTGGAGGCAGAGGCAGCTCCTGCTCCTCTCCCTCGGGTGGTGGAGGCAGAGGCAGCTCCTGCTCCTCTCCCTCGGGTGGTGGAGGCAGAGGCAGCTCCTGCTCCTCTCCCTCGGGTGGTGGTGGAGGCAGAGGCAGCTCCTGCTCCTCTCCCTCGGGTGGTGGTGGAGGCAGAGGCAGCTCCTGCTCCTCTCCCTCGGGTGGTGGAGGCAGAGGCAGCTCCTGCTCCTCTCCCTCGGGTGGTGGAGGCAGAGGCAGCTCCTGCTCCTCTCCCTCGGGTGGTGGTGGAGGCAGAGGCAGCTCCTGCTCCTCTCCCTCGGGTGGTGGTGGAGGCGCTGCCGGCTCCTCCGACAGCGGGGGTAGGGCTGGTGGCGCTGCCGGCTCCTCCGACAGCGGGGGTAGAGCTGGTGGCGGGCGTCTCCGCTGGGCTCCCTTCAGCAGCAAAAACAGCGGCTGCTGTGGAGCCTGAGCTTCACGCCCTCGTCCCTCCCAAAAAAAAATAGGGGTTTGGGCCTTCAGCTCCTCCCCTCCGGACACAGGACGCACCGACTCCTCCCTCTCGGGCCGTGGACGCACCGACTCCTCCCTCTCGGGCCGTGGACGCACCGACTCCTCCCTCTCGGGCCGTGGACGCACCGACTCCTCCCTTTTGGGACGTGGACGCACCGACTCCTCCCTCTTGGGACGTGGACGCACCGACTCCTCCCTCTTGGGACGTGGACGCACCGACTCCTCCCTCTTGGGCTGTGGACGTTCGGGCTCCTCCCACTCGGGCTGTGGACGTTCGGGCTCCTCCCACTCAGGCGCAGGACGTTCGGGCTCCTCCCACTCAGGCGCAGGACGTTCGGGCTCCTCCCACTCAGGCGCAGGACGTTCGGGCTCCTCCCACTCAGGCGCAGGACGTTCGGGCTCCTCCCACTCAGGCGCAGGACGTTCGGGCTCCTCCCACTCAGGCGCAGGACGTTCGGGCTCCTCCCACTCAGGCGCAGGACGTTCGGGCTCCTCCCACTCAGGCGCAGGACGTTCGGGCTCCTCCCACTCAGGCGCAGGACGTTCGGGCTCCTCCTCCCCTGGCTCCTGCTCTGGGCAGTCCTCGTCCTCATGCCCATATGCAATGCACATGGTGCACCACCTTGGCTCCCTCTGCTTCCTCCTCATTTTTCCCCCTCTCTGCCTCCTTCTGCTCACCTTCCTCCTTTGGGCTGGTTCCTCCTCCTCTTCCTGGAAGGGGCAGACAGCCACCGTGTGCCCATACACCCCGCAGGCAAGGCACCAACCTTGGTCCTCCAACCTGCCGAGGAGATCCTCCAGCTCACTGCAGCCGTCTCTCCAGTTCCAGCCTTCCATTTTTTTTTTTTTTTTTTTTTTTTTATTTACTTTTCCACAAAAAAAAAAAACTGCGGTTCCCGCTCTGGCCTGAGCCCTGGAGGCGCTGTTGTCCCGGTTCTGACACCACGTGTGACAAAGATGGCTGCAGGGAGGAACTCAGACCAGAGAGAAACACACAGACAGAGACGGTGGTGATGCTGAGCTGAGTGCAATGGCTGCACTCAGCGTTTATTAACAAAATAAAAAGGTTTACCAAACAGAACACAAAACAGGACACGGCACTACACGCCAAAATAAACAGACAGACAAAACGAACTACACAGACAAACACGGTGAGCTTCTTTTACTATTATTACTTTTAAATACCCTCCGTCTCCTAACCCGTTCTCCACTCACCGAACACCAACCCCCAGTGAGTGAAAACATGCAGCTTTTATGCAGTTGTACCGAGATTCGATTGCTAGTCAATCATTCAATTGGAATCTCGGTACAACTGCACGTGAATTAATTAAAGTGCAATTCCCCGTGCTCACATATTACTTTTTACTTGCACGTGATGTGATGTGCCATCCCCGTGCCTAAATACAAATATACAATTTACACACACGTGAAACACAGACCGCTTATATCCCGTGTACCAATGCCTATACACCAACATTTACACACAACACGTAACATATAACACACACAGGGGGGGCACTTTGCCACAGGGTTATACAGACATGAAGCATGACTAAATTCCACGCTTGCACATCCTGCACAACGTCCCCTGCAAGCAAGGCTGAGCCGTGTGTGGTGTTGGGGGCCCCTCCCTCCCCCTCCTCAATCTGTCCCTGAGCCCTTCACGGAGTATTAAAATACCCTCCGCTCAGGCTCAGATGCCTCACTCTTGCACCTACTCTTAGTCTCCTACACAGAGTGCTGAGCGGGCCAAGCAACTTGAGACAGGCACAGGATATTATGGACTTGAAAAACCAAATGGTCCAAGTCCTTGAGTATTTGGCCAGGCAGCAGGCTCAAGCCCTTGCTCTGGCCCCGGTTTAGCCAATAACGCCGGCCCGGAGCTGACCCTGCATGCACCGGTAGTCACCCCGGATGTTACAGAACCAGATGTCAGCATTGCTGAGGAGGACCATGATGCAATTTCGATTGCATGGTGATGCAATTTCGATTGCACCTTCCCCTCATGGGAAGGTGGCTCCTTCCTTCAGAAGCAACCCCTACCTCCCCTGACCATTCCTTTGGACCAGCGGTAGAGGAATTGCTGCAGCACTCTCACCAAGAATGCAAGGTGTCTCGGCAGGTAGCCTCAGTGCGCCACTCCTATACTCTGGTATGGGAGAGAACGAGACGCCGTCGTCCACCGTACTTGCATGGTGACTCGGACAGTTCCGATCCCCACTGCCCTGTGTGATGACCTGAGGCACTGCCTTCAGGCTTCTGTGGCAGTTAACAGCCGGGCCCACCCGCAATGACAGGAAGGAGCCGGACGTGGGATTCCAACACAGCAGCGATCTCAGCAATGCCGCCCCAGGCAGCCCCCACTTGGGTGCTCGTCACCGTACACACTGGTTATGCACAACGTCACATTCTCCAGTCTGTTCAGCCGGGTGACTGGTTTACAACAGTGGACTGAAAGGACATGTATTCCACGTCCCTATTCGTCCAGCGCACAGGAAGTATCTTCGCTTCACCTTTCAGGGGAGCAGCTTCGAGTTTTCCATGCTACCATTCGGCCTCTCCTTAGCCCCCGCACATTTTCAAAGTGCATGGATGCCATCCTAGCTCCCTTGCGGCTGCAAGTAAACAGGGTGATGAACTACCTGGATGACTGGTTGATCTGTCCCAGTCTCAGGAAGGAGCAGTGGCCCACACTGCGATTGTGACAAAGCATCTGTTGAGGCTGGGTCTCACCCTCAACGATGCCAAGAGCCAGTTAATACCGGTGCAAAGTACAGTCTACTTGGGTCTCCGGCTGGATTACCTTACAATGCGAGCCTACCTGTCGGACAACAGAGCAGCCATCCAACTGGGGTTACTCCACATGCGCCCGATCCAAGCGTGGCTCAGTGCCTTTTGGCTACACCCCAAGCATGACAGACACTGTCGGCTGACCGTGTCTTGCCTATGCTGGGAAGCCCTACAATGGTGGAGGCAAGCCTCTCACCTGAGCGAAGGCATAAGGATGGGAGTGATACACAACCATCAATTGGTGACGACAGACGCATCCAACTGTGGTTGGGGGGCGGTCTCGGCAGGCAGAGGAGCCTTCGGACCCTGATTGGGCTGCTGGACATCCCTGCACATAAATGCGCTGGAGCTGAGAGCAGTCCACCTCGCGCTTCAACATTTCCTTCCTGTGCTCCAGAACAGACATGTCCTTGTCCACACGGACAATATGTCAGTAGTGGCGTACGTGAACCACCAGGGAGGGATTCAGTCCCCGGGTTACACCGCATAGTCTTTCGGCTGTTGATCTGGGAACAAAGGCACTTATATCCCTCCAGGCTGTCCATCTCCCAGGAGTGGTGAACTGGGCAACGGACCTCCTCTCAAGGGAGGGTCCTCACTCGTCAGAATGGCGACTGCACCCTCAGGTGGTGCAGCACATTTGGGAACGCTTCGGGGAAGCCCAAGTCGATCTCTTTGCCATGGCAGAGACGACCCATTGCCCCCTGTGGTTCTCCCTCCGCAGCTGCGGAGGTCCACTAGGCGTCGACGCCCTAGACCACAAGCCCAAAACGCTTTGTACACTTTCCCGTCGATACCGCTGCTCCCTGCCTTCCTTGAGAAGGTCAGGAGAGACAAGGTGACAGTTCTCCTGGTGGCCCCCAGATGGCCCAGGAGATTCTGGTTTTCAAACCTCTGCCAGCTGCAGCAGGGCCAAGATTCAGTAAGCAAATGAGGTGTTAGTATCATGGTAAAGAATATTAAAATGACTGATTTCAAATATGTGGAATGTCAAATACTCTTAATAACTTATGCTAAAGACTGTTAATACTAAGTGTCATCATTGTTGGATAAGCAGTTTTTCAGATAATGGAAAAACGTAAAGTGTGACCGACTCCGCTATATACCCTTTACCAGGGATTTCATCCCCTGCAGGGGATAAGAAGACAATGCATTATAATCAGATTGTGATACATGGGTGGTTTTCAAATAGAAAAAAACATACCTGAAGAAAAGACCATGAATGGTAGAGGAAGTGGGTGTTATGTTATTTTTGGTTAAAACAGATGGGGTGTCCACACATATGTGTAAAGCCTTGTGGTACAAAAGATATCAGACTGTTTGCCTGAATGGTAACATCACACTGGATGTCCGTGTCGATGGTTCCATTGCAGGTGTCCTTGTTTTATCCTGTAAAACTACACAAGGATAACACAGCTGTGAACATTATATACTGCAACAAATATACATAAAATCAGGTTGTTATTTAAAATGAAACTGCTATTCTGAATAAAATAAAAACTGAAAAGTGAACACACATTACAGATTCCAATGTCACTATACCATCTGTTTGTTCAGAAACATTTCTGATTCTAAATTTAATACAAAATTAATACAATAAATAAATAAATAAATAAATAAAAAAATAAATAAATAAAAAGTAATTTTTAAAAAATATGCTATTTTACACTTATTATTATTATTTCTTAGCAGACGCCCTTATCCAGGGTGACTTACAATTGTTACAAGATATCACATTATTTCACATATCACATTATTTATTTATTTTTTTACATACAATTACCCATTTATACAGTTGGGTTTTTACTGGAGCAATCTAGGTAAAGTACCTTGCTCAAGGGTACAGCAGCAGTGTCCCCCACCTGGGATTATTATTATTATTATTATTATTATTATTATTATTATTATTATTATTATTATTATTAGTTTATTTAGCAGACGCCTTTATCCAAGGCGACTTACAGAGACTAGGGTGTGTGAACTATGCATCAGCTGCAGAGTCACTTACAACTACGACTCACCCGAAAGACGGAGCACAAGGAGGTTAAGTGACTTGCTCAGTGAACCCATGCCCCTCCGGTCAAGAGTCCAGAGCCCTAACCACTACTCCACACTGCTAAAACTTAAAATTTCACATTTTATTAGTACCAGTAAGCAAAACTACTCCTCCACTCCAACACACAAAGATAATCAGGCCACTAGTTTCAGGTTTATCACCTCATATTTACAAGGTAAACTAGTCAAATAAGCAGTAGAAACACGGGATATTGTTTTAACAAGCGTCGGTCTTGTGTGTGCATTTGCTGACATCTTGTGGCACAGTATATGAACAGCTCCATTATACAGAAAACATGCGTACAGTACTGTAAATATAAGCTCAGCCGAAACCCACCAAGGTTACAGTATACTATATAAACTACATCTCCAAGGGCTAAACAACAAAGGAGGTGGGGAAATCTGCAACAGAAATATATTCTCATGATATTGTGCAGTCCTAGATACGGAAGCACAAGTACATTATTTTATTTTGAATGAATACAGTATATACTGAAAATGCTCATCGGTGTAACATTTAACTGCAGTGTAAATATGCATATAGGAGGCTGTGTGGTCCAGTGGTGAAAGATAAGGGCTTATAACCAGGAGGTCCCTGGTTCAAATCCCAGCTCACTCACTCACTGTGTGACCTTGAGCAAGTCACTTAACCTTGTGTCTTTTGGGTGAGACGTTGTTGTAAGTGATAGTTTAGTCCAGTCTTTTAACTACTTTTAGAGGAAATTTGACAATAGGACAACAACTAAGTAATACAACAAATGTATACTTGGCCTGTATTAAACAATCATTTGGGAAAAACTCTCGAACTGTTTTGTTTAGGTTTGTGTCATTAGAAAAGGAAGTGGGAGAGAGCTTGTACCACTACTGGCTGCAGATTGTGGAATGCATTGTTAATTGTTAAAATACTTTGGATATTAGCTGGCTAATGTCTGCAGTTTCAGACTCTAGCTCATGGCCATATAATGTGTAAATTATCTAATTAATGCACAAATTCTGTACTTAATAGTGAAAAGGTTCATTGACTGGCTTCTAATCATGTCAGCCCTTGAGAAAAGCAGCAGGTTATTTAGTGAGGAGGTAAGCTGGAGTATGAGGGGGCAAAAATGAATTTGATTGATGCTTCAAAATATCAGTCCTGATAAAGCTTAAAAAAACAAAGCAAGCCATGTCATGTACTGTACATGGGTTTTTAAAGCATAGTGAAGTACATTAGAAACTGCAGTATAAAGATATAAACATTGACACTAACAGTAAATACATTATTAATGTTAGTCCACTTTGGATTAAACTGGCTGCAAGATATGGAAAAAACATTTTATTTTCTGTAAATATTTTTGTCATTGCTCACTGCTGATTAGCATCTACTGTAGCCACACAGTACAATTCTAATGTTTTTTACCCTCTCCCTGAAGAGTGACCATAAGCTACTACTGCTGAGTTAAATGATCCAGATCCTGAAAACCCACTACATCTTTAGGCAGGGTTTGAATATCTGTAGCACATAACCTGCTTATCCAGAGGGTCAATAGAGAGCACAAGTGCACTGAGCCTCCACATCAGCTTAAAATGTGCCTTTTTTAACATTAATGAATGAGCTGCCAAAACAAAAGGCTCAGCCAGCATCAAAGAACCAGGACAGTTCATTGAGACAGGATAAGCTTACTCTACCTTCCTTGCCTGAGGCCACTGGCTGTAGCAGAGTCTGAACACTCTGGGGAAGATGGAAACTGGCAGTCATTTTTTTTAAGGGGTAGAAGCCATGCTCTTGAGACATTGGCCTTCAGGAGATAACCTTTGTTTCAGAGTTGGATAATTCTGCATTATTTCATTCTTAAATCTCTGGTTCACTATCTTCTACAGCAATAACACTATAAACTAATGTTGTTTGCTGTGTATGCAAAGATTTTAGGGTTCCCTTACCCCAGGGCAAGTTATTTAACCTCTTCTTGCTGAACTCGCGCTATAGTAACAACAGCTTTGGTAGCAAGTGATTTTCAAACAAAATCTGTTAATAAAATGAATCCATTAATGCTTTGAAATTGAGTCGATGAGGTCGTTAATGACCGCATTTCTCGTTAAAAACCTTAATTGTCGCAGGTCACATACATCACTTCCTGTCCCAACGACTAGATAAGGGGAACTCGTTAATCAAAATGCATGTTAACGAGATCAAGAAAAATGAATGGAAGCAGAATTTGCTGTTGTGGAAACTACTAGCGTACAGCAAGACGGCTCTCCCACCTGTGAGCTGCGGCCAAATGTTAATAAAAAAATAATGGAAATATCTATTTTGTGTATAATTCATTTAAATTTGAGCATTTTGTCATGCAGAATGTACATTTATTCAGATCACTTCATATAAAATGGTGATTTACTATTGTCTGGCGTGTGGGTAGAAATCGAACGGCACAGATTTAAAAATAAAAAAATTAATAAATTAAATCCCACTAGTCATTTACCCTCTTTCGGGGGCATATTTTGCCGCAGCTTATTATATACTACTCTTTTAATGTGTACTTTACAATCTTTCTTTGGTTAAAAAAACAATACCTTTTTCCTTTCTTTTTGGATGGGGCGGTGGGTGTGGTAGACTTGTCAGTTCATGAAGTGTAGGCTGTGTAGGCTTGGTTGGAATTTACTTTTGTTTGTATTTTAGTATGTACGTTTGTAGGCTATAAATAAATAAGTTTGAAGTACCATTTGTGTTTTTAGTTGTTAGTTATTATACATGTATACCATGTATGTAAGACTTAATTATATATTTATTAAGCTTTTAAAAATTACGATAAAACTCTCCTACCTATGCATTTTCTCTGGTACTCTTTGCTCGCCTCCACGATAAATAAACTCAACATGATTAGAAGTAGCCACCGAACACTTAGGGGAGCGAAGATAGATAAAAAAAAAAAACACCACACACAACGCTTCGCTGAAATGGTATTCTGAAGACATGTCTTGCGCATTTATAGACGACTAAAAAATAAATTCCTGAATGGGACAAACAACATGACAATGAACGTGCTGCATATATAGCCTTTATTAAAGAATGCCAGATGCCCTTGAGGATAACCGGGTTTTGGGACTGTTTCTAATCCATTTCCATCTGTATAACTTGGCAAAGTGTTGCCTTACACTTCCAACCAATTCAGTGGATGCAGAACGTGCAGTTTCAATGTATGGACAAGTCTTCAGAACACAGAGACAGAATATCGGCAGCAACTGCTGGGAGATGTTGCATGCTTACCTTTAACAAATAAGAGCACTCCATTTTAGTAAGGAAGCAAGTACCACTATTGTTAGGCTTGTATAGTGCTCTGAAATATTATCTACTTAGGTTTAAACAGGTCAGCGAAATCCTAATTTTATTCCATATGTAAATATGTAAATTATCCATGATTTAAGTAGACATTATTAATCATGGATGATATGCTTGCTATTACTATAATTTCATCCATTGAGAGGAAGGGTATATCAGGTATGTAATATTATTTTCATTAATGCATTACAAAAGAAACAGTGTAGTTAGGCTAAATTGGCTTTTTGAAATAAAAAGTATGGTTCATATAGAAAATATTTTATGAATTTTAGTACAGCATGTGGACCTAGTCAGCACATACAAGGGCAGGCCATTGGGTGAAAATACATAAACCACACATTATGACACAGAACCAAAAAAAACCAAAACTGGGAAACACACAAAGCAATAATGCAGGGCACAGCTAATAATCAGGACCAGAAGTAGTGGACTGTGGTTGGTTACACCCCACCCTGTGCATATTGTATGTGGTGTGTTATTGTATATATGTATGCATGTATGTATGTATGTATGTATGTATTGTATGTATTTGAGCATGGGTGTTTAAAGTAGTTCACGTGCAGCTATGCCGGGGCCAGACTGAATGATTAATTGAGTCCCGGCACAGCTGTATTTAGAGAGTTACAGATCTCGGTTACATTTTAAACATTTTAAATACATTTAACATCAACATTAAAATGAAATACAAACTATCGGATACAACTCAAAAGTTTTATTCAAGCACATCATATCAAACATCTGCACAGTTGAAATGCCGTACTTAAATGAACAATCAAACATAACAGGGATTATTTTCTAATTTACCACATATAAAGCAGTACTTCAAAAAATGAAAAACAAATAAAATAAACATTTCAAAAGAAAGCAGTGTGTAAACAGGTATATGTACAGACAAAACTGTAAAAACTAAAGTCGTTTTTAATTTGCGTGTGTCACTCGGTGCAGCACAGAATCCAGGTTGAGCTGCTGCTCCACAGTTTTCCAATCGAAATGTTTCTGCCAAAGCGCTGTGGCTAGCTTCAAGATGAAATCTCTCCTACCGATATTTCCCACGGTGCATACCCTGTACAAAACGATGGAATTGATGGCTGCCAGGTCCAGTAGAGAAAACAGGCTTGTATATAAAAATAAAACAGAATATTGTAGGTTATATTCCAAATAAAAACATGTATTGTAAAGGCAGTCATAATGATGGCTGTGGCGGTTCTAGGTAGGTATATTATAACTTTTTTATTTTTGCGATCCTGCCTTTCAAACACCATCAGGGTATTTAATGCATGTATTTAGGAAAAGTCAAGAACGGACAACCGCATATCTTTTACACACGCAGAGTAATTTAAATTGTAAAAGTGAAAACTGTCAAAATGACCATCGTGGTGGTTCTAGTGTTTATAAACAAAACAAACCACTCAAACCAAAAGGCACGATGGCCAAAATAAACAGACAAACAAAACAGTGAACACAAACCCCAAACAAGTATCATGCTGGTCCTTCCAGCACAAGTAGTAATTGTTTGTATCTTCTATGTTTTAAATTTCTGCATCTCCACCACGAACACCCAACCCCCGAGTTCAAGATCTGTGACTCTTTAAATACAGCTGTGCCGGGACTCAATTGCTAATCATTCAATCTATCCCCAGCAGTGCACGTGAACTACTTTAAACACCTGTGCCCAAATACATACACTCTAAATACTAATACTACCACACCCCATGCCCCAATACATACATATTAGCAATACGCAGAGAGGGGGGGAACCCACCACATGGACGAATTAATGTTAACAGATATGAATATAGCAATCTCCTGTGTCGTGAAGCGTGATTTACGTATTCTCTCGGCAAGTGACCTACCATTTGCTGTTCTGACTTGAGCTGATTGTTCTTGCTCTGTGCTATTGCCGCTAGACATGATCACCACTTCAACATTCAAAATCAGAGCATTGCGGTGACGCAAGCGCATTCTGTCTCAAGGGGATTGTTGCCTGGCCCTGATTGGATAGCAGATTCCCCAACCTACTCAGCATTAATTGGCTGGGCGCTGTCAGTGCACCACTAAACACACTGTTTTTTTTAATTTAATCAGAATCACGCTTTTGGAGAAGCCACTCCCTGTGGGGCAGACACGATTGACTTTAACCACTGTGTTTGCACACATTTAATCAGAATAGAACCCTTACAGTATTATAAAAACATTTTATATGCATACAAACCTGTGAAGGTGAAAATATACATTGTACATAAAGTGTGGGGGGAGTCTGACAACATTACAAATACTTTTAGGCAAAATCCATGTCAGTGGTCTCGATCACATTCCTAGTGGATCTGTGTGTCCATGTATGTCTGTTCTTCATTCTTGTGTGGATTAGACACAGGTGTTAAAAGCCAAGGATACATTGCAAATCTGCAATCACCGAAGGAAACCTTATTGTAATATCTAATATGCCGTTTTCTATACCAAGATTTCATTATTTACTGTAAGGTTTTTATTTGTTTAATTCAAATAAAATCTGCAGTAGAGGTCAGCTGTCATATAATGTACGTATCCAGAGTTCAGTTAGTCTACAGTTGCATTCATAATTTCTTGGTAGTAACATTACACTGGGTGCAAAAAAGGGTATATCATTGGCAATACAACAAACGTTCCATAAGGTTACAAATGGTTAAAACAAGTGAATGAATCTTATTCATAACCACAAGTATAGAAAAGGCTAAATATTTTCATAACTACAAATATTGAATTATCTAGGTAGTCTGAGAAGTTAACTCTGGTCCTGTACACTCTGTCTCTCTGTATCGTTGGCGTCACAGCCACGGTCTGTTAAATTTCTGTTTCAAGGCGAGTTATATACTCTTTTGTTAATTAAAACCCTCCTTTTCCAAGTGCAAATTAACTTATGACAATTAACACATATTTCCTTTTAAATTCCCACACAAACAAAAGAAATAGTCGCAAGAAGCACTGACCGTTAAGACATTAACATTATTTTGTAAATGAACATCATTTTGGAACTCACATTAGGACGATTATTTAATAACGAAATAGACATAACGACCACTTGAAAATGCCAAAATCTATGCTACATACCAATTTGTTGATTAACACTGGAGTTATCATTTAAGACCTTTTGAAAATCCTGTCCCTAGTAATTTGTCAATTGTTGGTCTAGAAAGAAGTACAACTAAGGTATTACAATATTCACTCACATTGTTACACACTTGAGTGCATAGGAGTATTCTTGACATGTCAAGTCCGCTCTAACAAAGGATGTATAAGCAAAACTACCAGTATTGTGTGAGCCTGTTGAGACCTGCAGTATAATGGAGATTTGGAGAGTAACAATGCAAACATAGGCGCCTAACCCATGGGGCAGAAAGGGTACATGCCCCCCACTTTGAATATGGGGTGTTCAAACTATATATTTTGCCCCTCCACTTTTTTGTTCATTATTTATGAATTATACCGTGTTGTGTTTGGCATTGGTTTATTTTAAAATCTTTAAAATAAAATATAAAAATGGAAAAGTATTCAGGAGGATGGGCCACATTTATAAACCTCACAATAAATTCTCCCTATATGAGCATATTGGTTTGACCCAATGTCTGCACCGTAGCTAATGTTAGCTAACAGTAAGAAAAAACGTTGTTAAGTGAATGTGAACTTGGCAGGCGGTCAGGAGAGACGACTGCATGAAATATTAATACTTAAATATAGAATATATATATATATATATATATATATATATATATATATATATATATATATATATATATATATATATTATTACTCGCAAAAATATAGAGTACAAGCCCATTATTAAAAGAAAAAATGTTAAGGAAGAGAGAGTATCAGACCATTATTAAATTAAATAATGTTAGGTTTTAGAATTAAATTAGTGTAATGTTGCCGCAGGGCCATGAACAAGTTAAATTTCCACCAAAATCTTTTATTTTTAACTTATATTAAGCAGTAGTAAATATATCAAAAAGTGGCACTTCAAAACCACACAAGCCTGATTTTACTTTAGTGAAAACGTTGGCTACAATTATGTTTATTAAAAACATGTAACTTGGTTGTTCTTTGCGATAAAAAAAAAGGGTTGTTCACTAATGTGCTTAAAATAGCGAAAATATTTCACAAAGAACACATCACACCATAAACCCTTTAACCACCTATACTTAGCACAATAAAGATAATTTGTTTGTCAAAATAAAATCATCAATGCAGTTAAAATGCGCAAATATACAGTAATACTAAGAGGTAAATTGAATTTTGAATAACCCTACTAACTAAAAGACTGGTATTGTAGCTGCTGTTTCATAAACACACGCAAAATACCCCAGCAGTGCTGCTGGTTTTTTACCGGTGTAATAACTGATCTGTTCACCCACTATGACAATCCACATATCACTTCATACAAATGAATTGAAAACAGTATGTATCCATTGTAAAAAGCAAAAAGTTTTTAACCAAACTGGAAAACAAAGATGACCGTGCAACAGCTTCACTGATCATCTGTACCGTGTGCTATAGTGCCAGTGGCTGTAGAGTATGGGAATGTTCAAAAAATAAATACAATTATTAAAGCTCCAGAGGGTTGTTTGTGTATTCATTGCTTGTAAAGTGGATTATTACGTTAAATTTTGTGTACAAAACATTTTCTTTTTTTTTTTAAAGTTTATAAGCTTGTACATGAGTTTGGATTCGTGAGCGGTAGTTTGGATTTTAAAAACAAACTTACAATTTTAGCAAAATATGTTTGGTTTTTTTTGCCAGTTCTTTTTGGTTTTCTAAAACAATTTTTTTTTTTAAACATAGTATAACGTTAGATCAATATACATTAAACTAGACAACAAACACTAAACCCCTTTTCTACCGCATTTAAGTTAAGCTTATGTAAATACAAATCTATTGATTGACCCACCAAATAAGTATTGATTGGTAAGAAATAAAAAAAGACCAAAAATGATTTCAGTTATTTTAGACACAGTTTATTTTAGATTGGCATTTCTCAGTGCTGGCAGGATACAGCCTTCTTATTTCTCTCCCTGTCTACTCCATAGATTTTGTGAACTCGACGGGCGCAGTACTCCAAATTTACCTTCCATGCTGCTGACGCTTCTCTCTGTCTCTATGTGCCCCGCCCCTGTGTGCATTTGTGTGTTGTATGTTGTATGTTGCGTGCGGTGTGTTAAATGTTGGTGTATAGTCATTGGTACACGGGATATAAACAGGTCTGTGTAACACGAGTATTTAAAATGTATAATTGTATTTAGGCACGGGATTGCACATCACTGCACGTGCATTTAAAGTAATTAATATGTGAGCACGGGGTTGCACGTAATTCATTCACGTGCTGGGATTCAAGTGAATAATTAATTAGTAATTGAATCCCAGCACAACAGTATATATAGACACATTTTCATTCACTCGGGGTTGGGTGTTCGAGAGTGGAGAACGGGTGAGAGAGAAGGAGAACGTAAAATTAAGGAAAATAATAATAAGTGTTTTGTACTGCACCGTTTGTTAAGTGTTAGTTTGTTTTGTTTGTCTGTTTATTTTGGCTACAAGTGCAGTGCCCTGTTTTGTGTTCTGTTTAAACCTTTTACTTTGTTAATAAACGCTGAGTGCTACCATTTGCACTCAGCTTCTCATCACCACCGTCTGTCTGTGTATTCCTTTCTGGTCTGACGCTACCCACTCCGGCCATCTTTGTGACAACATATCATATCAAGTTAATTATTTTTGCTGAACTGCCTGGAACCTTACAAGATTCAGTAGGTCTGTGCTTCCTTAGTATATCAATTTGTGATTAATGTTTAAGTGTAACTTCTTGTTATCTGGGTTTCTGCTGACCTTGGTGAAGTGAAGAAGAAAATCCAGATGTTAACTGTTAATGTGCTTTGTCTCACATCATGTATCACACTAGGGAACTAAGACCAAATTTGGTCAAGGAAATTACGTAAGCTAGCTGTATAGCTGTGCGGTACAGAATTAATTTCTTTGCTCAGACATACCAGAGAGTGGAGAACGGGAGAGAGAGAGGAGTTAAAATAAGTAGTAATAATAATAATAAGTGTTTTGTACTCTCCGTGTTTGTTTGTCTCCGTGCACCGTTTGTTAAGTGTTAGTTCGTTTTGTTTGTCTGTTTATTTTGTCTACAAGTGCCGTGTCCTGTTTTGTGTTTAAAACCTTTTATTTTTCTGTTCTGTTTATTTATTAAATGCTGAGCGAAAGCATTCGCTCAGCTCCACCAAACTCTACCTCTCGTTTTGTTTATTTATTTCCTGGCTCTGGTCTGACGCCACCCACTCCGGCCGTCTTTGTGACACGTGGTGTCCTGCGTGGGATCTACAGCGCCTCCAGGACTCAGGCCAGAGCAGGAACCGCATTTTTTGAGGAAAAAAAAAAAAAAATTGTTGGATTACAAAAAAATATATATAAATAAATAAAATGGGATGGAATGAGGATGAGGAGGTGAAGGACAGGGAGGAGGAGTGCCGCCTAAGGGCCAGACATCCACGGCGATTTAATAAGCCATCGCCAGGGTGCCTCCTATGCGACCAGGATCATCTGTTCGCCAACTGTCCCTTCCGCTGCCCCTACCAAGAGGGAGAGGAGGAACTGGCCCAGGAGAGGAAGGGGAGGAGGAGGCAGAGAAGGGGAAAGGAGAAGAGGGAGCCAGAGCGTCCACAGCCCAAGCGGGAGGAGCCAGAGCGTCCACAGCCCAAGCAGGAGGAGCGTGAGCGTCCACAGCCCAAGCGGGAGGAGCCTGAGCGTCCACAGCCCAAGCGGGAGGAGCCTGAGCATCCACAGCCCAAGCGGGAGGAGCCCAAACGTCCTACGCCTGAGTGGGAGGAGCCGGAACGTCCTACGCCTGAGTGGGAGGAGCCCAAACGTCCTACGCCTGAGTGGGGGGAGCCCGAACGTCCACAGCCCAAGAGGGGGGAGTCGGTGCGTACACAGCCCAAAAGGGAGGAGTCGGTGCATCCACAGCCCAAAAGGGAGGAGTCAGTGCGTCCACAGCCCAAAAGGGAGGAGTCGGTGCGTCCACAGCCCAAAGAGAGGGAAGTTGGGGCTTCCACAGCCCTAGGACCCAAGTTGCCAGCAGAGGGAGAATGCCTGCTGGTTTCACCTCCACCAGCAGAGGGAGAATGCCTGCTGTCCCCATCTCCACCAGCAGAGGGAAAATGCCTGCTGGTTTCCCCTTCAGAGGCAGAGCCGCACCAGTCCCCTGCAAGAAAGGCAGAGCCGCACCAGTCCCCTGCAAGAGAGGCAGAGCCGCACTAGTCTCCTGCAAGAGAGGCAGAGCAGCACCAGTCCCCTGAAAAAAGGGGAGACTACACACTGGTCCCACCTCCGTCGCCAGGAGACTACACGCTGCTCCCTCCTCCATCGCCAGGAGACTACACGCTGCTCCCACCTTCGTCGCCAGGAGACTACACGCTGCTCCCACCTTCACCGGCAGGAGCAGAGCAGCCGGAGCTGCCTCTGGCTCCGCCACCTTCACCGGCAGGAGCAGAGCAGCAGGAGCTGCCTCTACCTCCGCCACTTCCACCGCCAGGAGCAGAGCAGCAGGAGCTGCCTCTGCCTCCATCACCATCAGGGGGAGAGGAGCAGGAGCTGCCTCTCCCTTCACCAGAAGAACCAGGACTAGATGCTGGCGGTCCTCAGCAGCCCTTGCATAGGCTGCTGAGGGAAGCACGGGGAAGAACCGCCCGGCCGCAGAGGCCGAGAAGAGGGCCAACACCCGCACCCCAGCTTGTCCTGACTCCCTGCCTCGCTTCGCCCAAGGATGCCTGCCTCGCTTCGCCCAAGGATGCCTGCCTCGCTTCGTCCAAGGATGCCTGCCTCGCTTCGCCCAAGGATGCCTGCCTCGCTTCGCCCAAGGATGCTTGCCATGCTTCGGCCAAGGATGCCTGTCTGGCATCGCCTGGGGCTGCCTGTCGCGCCGCATCGCCTGGGGCTGCCTGTCGCTCCGCATCGCCTGGGGCTGCCTGTCGCTCCGCATCGCCTGGGGCTGCCTGTCACTCCGCATCGCCTGGGGTTGCCAGCCGCTCCGCATCGCCTGGGGTTGCCAGCCGCTCCGCATCGCCTGGGGTTGCCAGCCGCTCTGCATCGCCTGGGGTTGCCAGCCGCTCCGCATCGCCTGGGGTTGCCAGCCGCTCCGCATCGCCTGGGGCTGCCTGTTGCTCCGCATCGCAGCAGGAAGTACTGTGTCCGGAACCCCACCAAGGGGAGCTGCCGGCCACGAAGAAGGTGGGGGAGGTCAGGAGACCTGCTCCCACTGCAGCAGTTTCGCTGCCGGAGATCGTGGGGGAGGTCCGGAGACCTGCTTCCACTGCAGCTTCTTCGCTGCCGGAAGTACTGTGGTCGGAGCCCCACCAAAGGGAGCTACCGGCTACAAAGACAGGGGGAGAGGTCAGGAGACCACTTTCCCCAGCAGCAGTTTCGCTACAGGAGTGGACCAGCATGCTGTCAGCCGTGCCACTACCGGCAGAGGTGCTGACAGCATTGCCAGCCATGGGCCCACTGAAGCCTCCCTTCCCAGCCCGAGACTTTGTTCTGGACTGCTGGGTTTTTAAGGGGGGAGGTGGCCGTTGAGGCCATGTGTGCTGCGCACAAGGGGGGGTATATGTGGCAATGTGGCCACGCCCTTGTGCGTAGTTTGTGTTATATGTTGTATGTTGCATGTGTAAATGTTGGTGTATAGTCATTGGTACACGGGATATAAATGGGTTCACGTGCTGGTTAAAATGTAATGTGTGGTTACGGGAGTACACTTAATTAATTCACGTGCTGGGCTTCAAGTGAATAATTAATTAGTAATTGAATCCCAGCACAACAGTATATATAGACACATTTTCATTCACTCGGGGTTGGGTGTTCGAGAGTGGAGAACGGGAGAGAAAGAGGAGTTAAAATAAGTAATAATAATAATAAGTGTTTTGTACTCACCGTGTTTGTTTGTCTCCATGCACCGTTTGTTAAGTGTTAGTTTGTTTTGTTTGTCTGTTTATTTTGGCTACAAGTGCCGTGTCCTGTTTTGTGTTTAAAACCTTTTATTTTTCTGTTCTGTTTATTTATTAAATGCTGAGCGAAAGCATTCGCTCAGCTCCACCAAACTCTACCTCTCGTTTTGTTTATTTATTTCCTGGCTCTGGTCTGACGCCACCCACTCCGGCCGTCTTTGTGACAGCCCCCCACAGGCGAACAGGATTTATTTACATATCAACACACTGAACAACTCATGTGACACTACCAGCAATGGTAGTGCAAGGAGCACATACAACACAGTGTACAAAAATTTTGGTAGGATCTACAATATCTGAATTAATCTTCGCTGTCCAGTAATAAACCAACATTGCTGAAGTGGTTGATCATGGTGGATAAAAGGCTAGGGCAAATATGTGACAGGCAGATATGCGACGGATTACTGTATAACCAATATAAATCAAACTAAATACTGTTAGATAGTGACATCTCCTGGCTATCAGTGTAATGATATGTGACTGCATATGTCAAATATAAAAAAATAGGTATTCATAAAAGTAAATAGTGTGTCACCATTGATTTAAACCATTTATTTTTTGGTATTCATTTTATTACTTACAAAAGTCACATTTAAACAGCTTTCATGTTAGTAGACAATAGTACTCTTTAAAGCACTCTGAACATATTAAAGCAGTCCACAAATAGAATGTGCCCTATTAGGAAACATATCCAGAAACAAATGTTTTTATACAATTAGGTACAGAAAGCAACAGGAAGCTTTCCTTTATCTACAACAACTGATTAGTAATTGTATCCACCCATTAGAGATGATAACGGCTCCATTTATATAGACAGAAATGTTGTACAAGCCCAATGGCAAGGCAGGCTGCAACCATCTGGAGTCATGTCTTTAACAAGAGCCAAGGAGTTATGAACTTTGACCTGATCAGATGCATGGTAATTGGAAAATTGTGACATCCAGATATAGCTGGTCACCTGTAAAACAGAATATGTACAGGTTTAACATATATTGAAACAAATTGCTTAATGGATTATGAATGCTGGGTAATTTCCTTTTATTTTTTTTAAATTCTGATTCCAGGGTAAACCCAAGGCTACGTTGTTTTATATGAGTGTCATGTAAAGGAGGTAACAGTACAGTTAAACATAATACAATACAAAGCAAACAGGAAATAGTTCGTAAAGATTTTCGAGTCTACTGGAGGATATCCCAGTTGAAAATATATTTAGGAAATTGGAATTACTTAACTATAACCTTATCACATCTGTTATTTGCTACAACTCCATATTTATTTGAAAGGATAATGCTTAGGGTTAAATTACTGGATTAAGGGATGGATCATAGTGAAATGCCAATGGTAAAAAAGCTGCTTCATTACTTACCATCACAACGACATCTACTACAACATCTTCACTATGTTGCTCAAAGAACCAATTGTCAATTAATTCTGCCTGTGTTGCGTGGGAATCATCCAAAATGACTATTAGGCCGACCACAGTGTTGAAAACCCCCCCAAACACAATATGACATGCTGAGTAGCTGTAAGGCAGAAGATATGAGAACAAAAATACTCAGCTGTTAAATTATAGTATTTGGTCCTGGAAAAATCCCATCATATACTTGTGACTCAGTATACCCAGCTGTTAACTTCAAAGGAGCAGGATGCACAGTAAACAAGCGGTGGCATTGTAGTGCAAGTCTGGATAAAGACATTCTGGAAAATGGAACTTGCCAAACTGTCCTAGCTTTAAGAGGATTGGCATAGTTCCACTGAATTGCGACATCTCAGGTAGCAAAATTTGACTGCATTCTTAATGAAAGTTTTAATCATAAAACAAACCTTCTCAAACTGGTTATTGGTAGTAAGTTTTCTAAACAATATACAGTTCTGTAATGCTGGAGAAGCAATCAGAAGTATACTATACCTTGACTGGAAATATGCATTCAATATTTCTGTTAATGTTACATGGTTGAGATCCAAACCACACCATGTCCACTGGATAGAAGTGATTACCAAGGATAGTAACAAGAACATCCCTGTGGAAGGGTGGTGGGCAATTCACTGACACAGAGGAGACAGAACTTTATTTGTAACGCCGCTCAGGCGCACTGATTTATTTTTGCCACAAGGTGGCACTGTGGTACTGTTCCAGAGCACAACCTAATACCAGCAATGGTAAAAAGGTTGGCAGGTCGTAGCGCACACGCAGGTGCTCAAAATAATAATGAAAACAAAAGGCGAAAGAAACAAGGGAAAATAAAACACAGTAATAAAACTACAAAACAAAGGTGCTGCACTCGGCAGCATTACCCCAACCGTCGCTATCCGCACAGCCCATGTCTCCGTCATACGCTCACCCGTTTCCTCAACCTGTGGAGACTGTTTGGGGTTCTGCCAAGTTTTTCCTCGCTACTAAAAATTGCTTTTCTTTTCGGTTTAATTAATTTATTGTTGTGCTCATTCTTCTCCGGCCATGCTTGGTCCGACAGCAGAGCTTCCGCCAGCTGGCTCATTTCATCTTAGAGGGGCAGGCCGAGGAAACAACAGAGCACTATCTTATTGGGTCAGCAATCCCCCAAGACCCGCCTCTCAGCCACTCATAATGGTTTGAAATGTCGAGATATTGTGTGATCTTGACAGAACACATTTCTATTTGTTTTAGTTTTTTTCACTGTCCTTAAATGGGCCACCGTAGAAATCTGAACTGCATGCCGATGTTTTTTTTTACTTTTTGCAATTTAACAAGCTAATCTCTTCCCCTATGTGCATAATGGTGATGGAATCAGCATCAATATTTAGTTTTTCTTAATGATTGGTTATCAAAGAAATTTATATTTTTTCAGTATGACTGTTACAGGTTAAATAAGTGCTGTACTGATCTTTCAATTAAAAATAAATACAATATCAATCATTTTGTTGTGGTGTTTTTCAATGTTTAATAAAGATTATGGTTGGAAACATTCAATAATGTATGGTATTGCCATTGATAACTAAGTTAAACTAGAAACAAACAGTATTCCAATCATTGGTGTAACATTAGTGCTTTGAAGACAATAGAATGCCCAAGGAAAATCACATGTTAAAAAGGGCTAAACAGAAGCACATGTGAAAGAGAGTTATGGGGTTACTCAGGAGACAAAAGCTATTAAATTCAGTGTGAAAAGTTGTTGAAATTAGCATTTACACATGCAAGCAATTTTGTTGAGTTTGTACAGAAAGGAAAATATATTGGTAATGAAGAAAAAAGTATTTTGAGGTCAAGTACCCATTTGTGAGCATACAGAATGCGTAAAGTTTAAAATCTCTGGCTTTACTCTCAAATAGATGTCAGTCCCACTGCACAGCCATATGGATCAATGAGAACTTTAATGACAAACAGTCCAAATGGTAGCTCATTCATTATACAAGGATTTGTGATTCACTCATGCTGCTAACTTCACAGGGGGTTTCCTTAATCTGAATTTGCACAGCTGAACTGTTTTCACTGAAGTAAAACCCATTAATATGAACAGAGATATTTTCCAGCACCTACAGAATTCCATACAAAGTAACACTCTGAACATCTATGTCAATCAAAGTGGTTGAAACAGGATTCATCTGCAAATGAGGCTGTGTGGTCCAGTGGTTAAAGAAACAGGCTTATAACCAAGAGGTCCCCGGTTCAAATACCACCTCAGCCACGGACTCATTGTGTGACCCTGAGCAAATCACTTAACCTCCTTGTGCTCCGTCTTTTGGGTGAGATGTAATTGTAAGTGACTCTGCAGCTGATGCATAGTTCACACACCCTAGTCTCTGTAAGTTGCCTTGGATAAAGGTGTCTGCTAAATAAATTCGTATCATGAAATCTTCCTACAATCTAGAAGAGGTTATGTAAACTATTGTAAGATTTAGCATTACAATACTAAATAGATGTCAAAACATATGCATATTAAAGTAAGCATAAGCACATATTTTATTATACTGATCAATGGATTTTAGTTACAAAATCCACAAATAGCACATCAAAAAGTTAATACATAAAATAGGCTTTCAAGAATATACAAGGAAGATTCTGGAGG
Organism: Acipenser ruthenus; assembly: GCF_902713425.1. Lineage (NCBI taxonomy): Eukaryota > Metazoa > Chordata > Actinopteri > Acipenseriformes > Acipenseridae > Acipenser > Acipenser ruthenus. The sequence goes on from NC_081193.1 coordinate 15,979,434, forward strand.
GGGGGCTTTTAAGCAATGCTTAAACGTGGATTTGTGTACTATTATCACAGCAATGTTAATGATCCAGTATTATAGTTTAACCATAGCATTGTACATCCTTTCTTTTTCAAATGTACCTTAGCTGATCCTGACCTCAGCTCACCACCAGAGAGGTCTTGGTATTCAGATTTACTGTACAGTTACGGTTGCAGTAGACATTTTATGCATTTTAAAATGACGTTTTTATGGTGTCTAAAAATATGTCTAAAGTCGATAGGCCATTGAGTTAATTCATCCCCGGTGACACTGCTGCAAGGGATACCAGGCAGACTGTATTCCAGAAACCTGTACAGCTACTGTGTGTAAAAGGTAGCTTGGGGGAACTCTCAAACAAGAATAATAGGTGCATCTACTGACTTTTATTGGGCTGCACCATGCTGGAATGAATGAAGATGCTAATTCATGGACTGCAGCCAAAAATATAAACAATAGTACAAAGCTTGAGGAGAGATCGGAGTTACCTAAAGCAGTTCATATTGCAGAAGATAGGAAACAGCACAACAAGGTCCAATACATCTTGCAGGTATTGTTATAACTGATATGGATGTGATACTGGCAAATTAACTTTGATTGAAATATAAAATATTACTTTACCTGTAAAAGTTTGATCATTGACAACAGTCATTTCTTGTTGATATTCAAAAACGCAAGAGACAGAACAGTGAGCTGGGACATTACTTACATAAACTGTCACCTTTCGCTCATACAGCTAATTCTGTGACACATGAAGTTATCATACATGATGAAGCTCAGACTGTGTCATTATATGTAAAGTAATCTTACTTTAGCTATAGCTTACCATGTGTTAAACCATATGCATCTTTATGGACAACATATAGGACCGATAGAGAGATATTTTAGGAAGTCAAAAAACACTGAAAGCGAAGTTTGACAAATAGTGTTTGCAGCATCTTTGTTGTGCAGTATATTCATTTTGATTTTCTGTAACGTGAAAACAATCCAGCGAGGTGCAGGCTTGTCCGCCATTTAGCTTTGCTCTGTGAAGAGAGGAAGGACGTTCAGCGTGATGATGTAATTTGAGGGAATTTATAGCCTTTTGATACCATGGTAACCACACATTTAAATCTAATGTCTTTGTGATGTCGCTCAATATATACAGTAGCTAATGATGTAATGATCTACTGTTCCTGTGTATTTAGATCTTCAGACATCATGGTATCTAGTCTATGTATCCATTTATTTAATTTTATATACTGTGCATATTTTATTTTATTACATTTTATGCAAAACATATCGTATACAAGGTTGCTTGTTTTTTTAAGACTGAATATTTATTTTATTTATTTACGATTTCACTTATATCTTTACCAATAGATTGACACACTTTACATGTGCGTTTACACGTTTCAATGTCTCTTAATGTATCTATAATCCCTTTATGCTTACCGTGGACTAAAATGTCAGCCAAATTTGCATCCCTTCTAAAAGCTATGATCTGTGTTTTCAGAAGTATACGTAAATGCTTCCAAAATATTTTTGAAATGTTGGGTAATAATTTAGAATATGTAATAATTAATGGTACTCTCTTAACCATCTCTTCCCTTTTCTTATAATCAAGCAGTTCATTCCCATTGAGTTTGTCAACATTTCTCATTTCTCTCTCAATAATTTGTTCTTTATCTCCTCTTTTCTTTTTAATTCCTTTCTCTGTATTATATAGTCATTTTCATCAGAATATATATATATATATCAATATAGCAAAGGAAAGAAGGTACAATTGAAGTGTGCAAGTACTGTCCAGTTACTATACATATATAAATATTGTGACAGAATAAATGAAAGTAACCGAAAACAATAATTTCATACAGTACATAAAAAAATAGCTAAAAATAGGCACAGAATAAATAGCTAAAAATAAGCACAGAAAAATGAAAATAAAAACTGAAAAACAGAAGCCCTAATTATATGACACAGTAACTCTCATTACTGATATACCCTTTGTATGCAAAACAAACCTATAGAGATTGAAAATGTAATGCATGTTTAAAGGAAATAAAGTACAAAGTACAATAAAACCTATTTGATAAGGACTTTACACAGTCTGATAACTTAATTGACAATGTTTATAAAATCAAATGTAATACAGTAACTACATTTTTATTTTTCAGATAAATAAACTACATGTTATGGTTATTCATGAGTCAAATACTGCAAAAGCCATTTGATCAAAAACTGTTTATCAGCTTCATAAAGCAATGTGTTGATTGCATAATTAAAAAAACAAACAAAGTAAAGCACAAGTTTTATTTTTTTAAAAACCTCCTAAAAGCAGAAATAGCAAGTCTGTGCTTACGTGTGTATTATACAATGTCATACTGGGATGTGAACACTAATCCCTCAGCCTCAGACTGAAGTGGCTGGAAAAGGCTTTTCCTGTTTATATGTTGAGACAATTATTTGTCAAGGCTCTTCCTCAACATTACACAAATCAGCTTCATAATAAATAAAAAGGCTATGTTTGTTTCTTTTTGATTCTTGAAACAGTTAATGGAATTAAATATTTGAGTGCCCATACAGCTTAAAGCCTACAGTAAATGTACACACATTTTGGCATACTGGTTTTAAAGAGCACAGAGGTACATTCATTGGTTAGTATTTAAATATAATAGCTGATTAGCACTCGTATTTGAAGGTACTTCAGTGCTTGATACACTGTCCCACATAAGACTGATCCCTCGTGATCCAGACACAGTCAGCCTCTGTGGGAAAATATACTTAAAAAAACAAAAAAAATGACAGGGAAAAGGATGCAATACTTGCCAGGGCTTGGTTTAAAGGAAGAGGGATAAGAGAAGAAAGAAGGTGTGACAGACATACGGAAAAGAGCAAGCTTGTTGGATATAAATATTTAACTGCCACCAACCATTATCCCAGGGAGTCAGTCAACGCTGGCTCGAATTTCATGTCTCTCGCTAATGTATGTGTTCACAACATTGGGGGTTAACCAGGTGTTATGAAGCTGAATCCTGACTTGTCTTCCCTTGATGAATTGCTTCTAGGTAATACTTGTTCCCTTTGTTCAGCTGCGGTTTCCTTGATGTTTATCCCAGGTTGAATCCCGTTCAGTCCACCTGGATATCGCATTGGGTATAGCAGCAATCTTCTCCTACAGAAAAAAAATCACATTCAAGTCAAAATCATGATACACAATATAAGATAAACATTGCATTAAAAAAATGGTGACCAAATTATAAAATGGTGACCTTGTTTTCCTTCTCTGTTTGGCTGAAATGAAAAAAGGAGCTACAAGGAACCCACATTATCTTGCACCAAAAGAGAAACAAGGATATACTAGGGTTATGGCTGATATTTATTTTAAATATGTAGGGCCTATGGTTCCCTTTCAATTTGAAGATGACCACCAACAACATTAGGTATGAGATATGCCTGCCTATTGGTAGGTATTTTCTGAGCTCTCTATACCAGAGCTGCCGATAGGCCCCTTTCTGGGATGACGCCCTTGGTCCCGCCTACTAAGGGATTAAAACCATCATACTAAGGAAGCCATTTCTCTTTTTGCCTCTCAAGACAGCAAGGTCAGACCCTCTGTGTTGATATCTGAGCATATTGTGAAAAAGAGCTTCGAGTCTACTGCAGTTCCCTTGGCTTTCAGCCTGAAAGCTGGCTTGCCGCTTTCAAGGAATCAGTCACTCCTGATTCAGCCTTTTTCTTTCTTTCATCCCAGCAACCTGCGCGCACTTGCGTTGCAGATGGCTGCTTTACAATCTGTGGTATGTGAGTCGACTGCCTGTGCAGTATTGATTTAAAGGAGTGAGTGTTGTCGTCTTTTCAGCCTTTCACTCGTGTGGGAGCACGTCCTCCACCGGGGCTAGGCTCTGCCTTACCCCCGCTGTCGAGCAACTCAGCTGGCTGCTGAGTGGCCATTTTAATATATATATATATATATATATATATATATATATATATATATATATATATATATATATATAGTTATTGTTGTTGACTAAATACCCTTGCTGACACATCTGCAGTCCGCACACTTGCCTGCGTTGTGTAGCAGCTAGGTAAAAAAAAAAAACAACAGCAGCAGGCCTTGTCCTCCTTGGGCTGTATTTTTCCAGACCCACTCTAGAGTAGACCTCGCTGGCTGCACCGGCCTGTCCACCTTGGTGCCTTCAGAAAAAATCAACAACAACAGCAGTGTGCTCCCCTGTATTATTGTTGTAATTGTATATATTGCATTGTACTCCATCCACAGATTCACCTGCCGAGGCTTCGGTGCTTGGTGCGCACAGCACCTCGGTGCTGTGTTACCTTGGTGCACCCAGTGCACACTGTACTTAGTGCACTCGGTGTGCACGGTGCTCGGTGCATACGGTGCTTGGTGCACACAGTGAGCGGTGCTCTCGTTACTCAGTACAATCGGTACAATAGTGCACTCGGTGCGCGCGGTGCTAGGTGCATTCGGTGCACCCGGTGCGCTTGGTGCTAGGTGCATTCAGTGCACACAGTGCTCTGTGCACCCGGTGCACTCGGTGCTTAGTGCACTCGGTGCTTGGTGCACCTGGTGTGCTCGGTGCTTAGTGCACTCGGTGCGCACGGTAATCGATGCATAGTGCCTCGGTGCATTTGGTGCACACAGTGCTCGGTGCTTAGTGCACTCTGTGCGCATGGTGCTTGGTAAACATCACCTCGGTGCATCCGGTACACACGGTACTCGGTGCACACGGTGCTCGGGGTCCAACATGCCATGGAGGCCATGGGCAGAGAGGACTTGTGTGCGACTTTTCAGCCCAGGGTGCATCACAATAGGCTCTGAAGGGCCATGGGAGCCCCATCGGAGGGGCCCCATCCCTGCTCCTCCAGCTCTCACAGAGCCCCTCGCAGCAGATCCCCTGCGCTTAGGCTCCTGTGACAAGACCTCGCAGTCGCTCCCCCTCACCCAGATGAGAAAGGCGAAGCACCTAAAGCAGACGAGGGACATCATTTATCTCAAGGAGCAGATGGCTGAGGTCCTTGAGCTGCTATCTAGGCAGCAAGCTCCTGCGGCACTGGTAAAGGCCCCGGCCCTGCTACCGCCCGCACCAGATTCGGCCCCTGGGTCTACCATGAAAGCCCAGGTCGAGCTGGAGCCACAGCCCTTGATAGCGGAGGAGGACACGCTATCTTTAGCGGCCTCCTGGGATGAGGACTCCTTCCCCACGGAGATGGTGGAAGAACAGGAGCTGGGGACGCCGACTGTGGCAGAATGTAGCTCCGAGATTGCCTCGGAGACTGGTTTACCGCCATTTCCCAGCTCCATGCCGGCATTAATGGGACCTGCTGCAAATTTTTTGCAGATTCCCTGGAAGACACCGGCAGAGCCCCACCGGTTCGTGTTTCAGACTCAGACAGTAGTTCCCACAGCACAGCCATTCCCACCGTTCTCTGATTTTATGGAGGAGGTACGCCCGACTTGCTTCATTGGAAGGCACAGAGAAGCTGGGCTTGGCAGGATTCCCCCGGTTGACTCCACCATCGCAGGCCCCCAGCAGAATTTGCTTGGGACATTTTACAAAAAAACTGCATGTGGGCGGGCGAGCCCATACACACAGGAAGAGAGGTACACAGAGGCTTGCTTTTGGCTAATTTTGTTATTTTATGATGGCTAGGCATTTCTTTCTCGATTACAGCATACACGGTCTCTGAATCTCTCACGCAACCTCTACCTCCTGAGAGAGAGCTCTGTCCCTAGTCCTACCATGTCAGAGGCATGTCTGCTGGATGAAATGTATGAATCATTGTGACAGGGTACACCCTGCTCCTGTGCATATTATGTTTTGTATTTGTTGCATTATTATTTAAAAACGTATTGTTTAAATTCATATAAACTATGATGTTTTGTTATTGTTGTTTTTGCAGCATGGACGGGGTTAAACTTCCCCATCCATGCTAAACCCGTGCAGAATGTGACCATCTCCAGATGGATTGATTAATTTATTATTATTTTGGAGATGGTCACATGTATATAAACCCGCAGCTTTGGCTGACTGGGGCAGAGTGTGTTCAGAGTGGAGAACGGGAGAGACGTGAGTGAAACAGAAACTAAACATAACAATTGCTACTCGTGCTGGATTTGGATCAAAATATGACTTGGTATAGGTCCCCGATCAGAGAATGTGAGCAGAGCAGAGCGGTTACAAAATCCCGCTCACTACTCATAATATCTTCCGCTCTGCTCCTTCTGTTATTCCGCTCCACTGCTTGTAATTTCTGCTCCGCTTCCCTGCTCCAGACAAAATAGGCACGCTCCGGTCCTCTCACATGGTATCAAAAAAAATTAAATAAATAAATAAATAAATAATTAAACTAGCCGTTTTTCATCCCACTGTGTTGTCGATTGCAGATGAAAAGAATGGACATCCAGAAATGAATACTATTTAATCTTCCTTATTATAACAAAATAGCTTGACACAAGTAAAAGAAAATTTCCAGCTATGATCAGCAAAGAAAAAAGCCAACATAAAGTCCTCAGAGAAGTTATCTAATTCAGTCTGGAGACGCTTTCTCATTATTATTGTCTGATACTGAAAAAATGCGTAAATTGAAAATAAAGTAAAAGTTAGGAAATATCATCTTGCAATGAACAGGTTTTTAACAGGTTTCTACGATGTTGTGTACGGTGTCACATATTTCAAACTTTGCATATGATTTGTATCAAATTAGCTTTATACTGGGCTGTATCCAAATATCTCATAGGGAGCTCAAAGCAACTCACAACCACATATGAGTGAGTCTCAATGGAGCTAACGGACCACCCTGTAGCGGATGAATTATCCTTAAGGTGTTCACACTGCGCTGTACTGGGGCATAACCGTAGAACTGTATAAGAACAATATAGGCTAAGTAATAACTGCAGACAGATGGACACACTGATGACCTTTCTCACATTTTTATATGGCAGCTCCACATTCGGGAGAATATTTTTTTCCCTCCAAAATGAATTATGAAGTGTAACGCCAATCACATTGAAGCTTTTTTTTTAAAAAATACAATTCTCCACTCATAAAACATAAAACATAATAGTGCCTAAATTTGGTTTAAAACTGGAAAATGAATGGTTAACATGCACAGGCATGGCGGAAAATACTGTAAAGTGACTGCATCTGTATTTGTATTTGCTCCTGCTCTGCTCCCCCGCTCTATATACAATTGGCTCCGCTCCACTCACACTCTCTGTCCCCAACGCAGGACCGGATTAACCAATATGCCATAATAAGCATAGGGCCCCCAAAAATATTGATTCGCGTAGGGCCCCCACATCCTTAATCCGGCCCTGATAAGAACAAAGCACAGTTAATATTAAAGACGTTTGAACAATTCCTTATGAAAATCCACAACTGCACAAATGTGTTACAATCATATTTTTCAATTAATACATAGCAGTAAAAACAAACAAACAGGTCAAGTTACAGTTTTACAAACATTACCAGAAAATAGAATAAAAATACATTTACAACACCCTAAAATCCATGGACCAGGCCTCTGCTATATACAGAAAAGCTAACATTTTGAGAGCCTGTGGACAAAGAAAAGCTCATTAAACTTGAGAACATACAGTATCAAATGGACAGTTTGCAACACTAGAGGGTGCTACATAGTCCATAAATGTAGTTTGAGATGTTTTGTTTCAAATAAGGATCACAACCACAACTTGCAATTGCAACAATGTTTATTGTGTGTTGATTAATGTAATTGTTTAAGACTTTAAGCCGACCTATGTAGTTGCCCTCCACACAGCACTTTAGAGTTCCAGTGCCAACATGGTTCATTTCAATTGGGTATTTGATTATTTCAGATCATGATTTTATTTATTATTTCTTTGAGGATAGCACAGTGCCCATTATATCTGAAAATCTATATGCCTTGAGTAGATACATGGCTGATAACTTGTGTTCTAAATCCCGACTGGAAAAACTAAAAAACCCAGAAAAAATAATAGTCAGGTCTGGACAAACAGAATCATGCAACAGAAACAACTTGTTTAAGTATTTTAAAGAGATAGGTCTTCTTCCACAACACTATATCATGTTTTGCATGAATCCCTGTAGGGTATTACAGATACAGTAAAACAAGCTGTGACAAATCATATCTACCATACCATCAGCTCTCCTACTAGACGATGATGTGTTTGAAAGCTGCTCCCTGGTTTAAACCTGCACAGCATGTTTAATGTAATATTTAAGCTGTCACTGGCTTTTGTGTTGGCATTCATGAATCACTGTAGGCTGACAAAAGAGTTTGTTATGCCAAGTGCCTTCTTACTTTAAAACTAGCATTTATTTCTCAAAGGAATTCCCAAATTCGTGTTTACATTTACCATTTAATTTACACTGGAGATAGTTCAATTAAATGAACTGCTCCAGGCAGTGTAAACCAATCACCACTGGTTGCAATTTCATGTATTGCCTAGCTTTGGCAGTGTTTCAAAAAGCATTGTTAACAGGAAGCTGATCTCATTCTGCATTAATGTCATTAGGTACTGATTGAATAGGTTAGGTATTCATTCACTTACACCCTGCCCAGGGCTGGATTAAACGAAGGGGCCCTACGCTAACCCATATTTGAGTGGCCTTATGCACATTATGGCAAATGGTGTTATTATTATTATTATTTATTTCTTAGCAGACGCCCTTATCCAGGGCGACTTACAATTGTTACAAGATATCACATTATACATTATTTCACATTATACAGATATCACATTATTTTTACATACAATTACCCATTTATACAGTTGGGTTTTAATGGAGCAATCTAGGTAAAGTACCTTGCTCAAGGGTACAACAGCAGTGTCCCCCACTGGGGATTGAACCCATGACCCTCTGGTCAAGAGTCCAGAGCCCTAACCACTACTCCACACTGCTGCCACACTTATTGGCATATTGGTTAATCCGGCCCTGCCTTGGGGACAGAGAGTGTGAGTGGAGCGGAGCGAGCCAATTGTATATGGAGCGGAGCCCAGAGGGGACATTTCCAGCCTGCTCTTTCTCAGCACTGAGAAGAGCTGAGCATGGTTTTATTTTTCTTAAATACATGCCATGGAGAACTGTGTATGCCTTTATTGCCTTTTACTATACAACAGAAATCACATGTGAGTGATAATAATTAAAGCATCATGGGAACACAGAGCACAAAATGATGCAATATGGATCACAGACATACAAAAAGCTTCAGTTCCAGGCAGTAAAGTATAAAAGTATTAGCAAGTGCATAATACAACATCCATGAGGTTAGTCAGTGGTTTTGTTAGTTTACCAGAAACTCCAGTAGCTAATATATATATGTATTTTTCTCAAACCTGTTCGTAGATTCCTTCTATGGGCCAGTAGTAGCATTGCATTCAATAGAACAAAACAATGTAGTTTAACAAAAAAGGGAATGACTTTTAACTTCTTTTTGGGTATTCTTTTGTAGCGAGACAAACAAACACTATGGACTTAAACCGTTCTTGCCGGCTGCAGACATCCACATTTGAATTTCCTTCAGCCTCCTGCATTGTGCACATTTACCTTTATGCGCCTTTTTTTCAAAAATTTCAAAAAGAAAAGTTTCTAAAATTTAAAGAGGCATACTGTGCACATTTGAGACAGGACAGGTTTTTAAATTGGCACTAAACCTGAAATAAATGAATACGTAAATTGTGCCTGATTCATATATTTTATCCTGCAGACTGGTGCTTCTGACGTAGTAGGACTAGGGACAAATCTTTCCCAGACCAGGAGGTAGAGGGCGTGGGGCATTTGGTATTGTACATTAGCAGGAAGCTGCTTGTGTGAGAGACTCAGTGACCAGGTATGCTGTAATCGAGAAAGAAATGCATAGTCTTCATAAAAGAACAAAATTAACCAAAAGCAAGCTTCTGTGCGCCTCTCTTCCTGTGTGTGTGTGGGCCCGTCTGCCCGCCCGCCCGCATGCAGTTTTGTAAAATGTCCCAAACAAATGGCAACCTCGCAGGGGCCCAACGCTATAGTGTCATTTGCGTATAGGTTAATCAAGCCCTGCCTCTGTCCCTTGGTTTGTTTACTAGTGAACACACAGTTTTTTGGTCGTCTTTCTGAGCTTCAAGAATCACAGGTCCAAAGTGGGGGAAGGAAAAAAAAGTGATCATAATTGGTAACGTGATCGTTTATGCAGTCATTCAAGGGATATATAATCACAGCACAGTATCAAGTAGAAAATACATTTGCTAGCAAGAGCATTTTAAAGCATATATGGGCTTTTTTTCTGCACACTTTATGTGAAACTACATAATTAGCCATTAACAAATAATGAAGCACATCTGCTAATGTGTTAATAAACTAATTTAAGTTACTAAGCAAAAAAGTGCCCATTAAATAAAGCATTATTTGCTTTCAGATACAATGTTAATTCCATCACCAGTGAACCTCAAATTGATGGATCTATACCACATTTTTAAATTAAAGAGGCATACCATCTACATTTTCAGAATATTTTTTGCCTGTTTAATATTATTATTTGTTTATCCAAGGCGACTTACAGAGACTAGGGTGTGTGAACTATGCATCAGCTGCAGAGTCACTTACAACTACGTCTCACCCGAAAGATGGAGCACAAAGAGGTGAAGTGATTTGCTCAGGGTCACACAATGAGTCCGTGGCTGAGGTGGGATTTGAACCAGGGACCTCCTTGTTACAAGCCCTTTTCTTTAACCACTGGACCACACAGCCCCCTCTTCCAGCATATTTAAGTCAAAACCCACATAATTAATGATTTTCCAGAGAAACTGTAAAATCAGGAAGGGTAAGATTGACAAAAGGGTGTCTGAGGGTTAGTTTTTGCTAGTCTATGTCAGGAGGGAGCAGAGGTTCAATGACATTGTCGCTTCCCATTTCGGACATATGGCAAGGTGAAAATAGAACAGGAGGCAGATGCTAATCTAGTGACTAGTGTTTCATTGTGCCTTTTTGTGAATTTGGCACAAGTGGAAACAGTACAGTTTATATTTTTTGCAAGTAGATTAGTGGAAATCAAACTCAAAATGATTGAAAGTTGCAGTCAGATAAATCTGCTAAATGGTGGCTTGATAATTCGTGTAATAGTTCTTCAGGATCTAAAGTGTCCTTGTGACAGAGAGCAAATGAATCCTAGTCAACAATCTTCCTCCTGACCTGTGAGTGCCTCGTACTGGATGGTCTGGCAGTTCATTCCAGGGTCAGTCGGAAGCCAGCCATCCAGGAAGGGGGCGGAGTCACAATGCCCAAAGTCATCGCTCTAATGCGGTACGTGATGTGTCAGTCGTGATTAGAGGAGACATGACTGAACTAGCTATCATAGGGGGCATGACTAAGGGTATAATAGGGGATGTGACCTTGTAATCTGTTCCTTTTGATGTGGTTATGACAAAGACAAGTAAAGGAAACAAACTGTGAAAAGCATATCATGAGTGTTAAGTGTTTTGTTTGTTTGTCGAACCTGTCTGTGTTTGTCATTTTTAGACAGCTAACAAAAAACGGGAGCTGTCGCTACAGGCCGGCATCAAGCCTGGACTACACTTCACTACTGTCACTATAATTGCCTTGCACCGCACCTGCAGTAAGAGCACTCACTATCAGAAGTGACCGTGTCTGTGTTGTGTGTTATTCTTTGTGTTATTATTTTGGGACTGAACCCTGTGGTGTATATGCTGGCAATACACATTGTTGTGTAGAGCCAGCATTATTATTTAACCGGTTGCAAACCGTGAACTTTGTCGTTGTTGGAGCACCTGCATCACCTGTACACTGCAAATTACTCGATCACAGTCCTAAATAAATAAAACAAAAGTTGGGAGATTTAAAGAACTGAAATCCATTGCCAAATCTTGTCTAAATAAAAACACAGAACAGTGTAGTTCATTTAGTTGACAACTTTTTAACAAAGTTGTTTACTTTCTATTTAAAACGTTCTGTGCCCATGATAACAGCCCTTGCTGTTTTAATGACTCCCAATGTAATGCAATCATGGTCTGTATTTTTCAAAAAAGAAATATCAGTGTTTTTATGGTACTGTTGGCCCAGGTTTACAAAGTTTTTTTTATTTTATTTTTATTTTTTGAGCCAAATTAAGTCTGATATTCACAAGACTTTTAGTTAAAGAACATTTTTTCATTAAATAAAAGAATGGATCTATAGTGGCAGCAGCTATCTAGAGTTTCTATTGATGGTGATCTGTCTTGTGTTACTTAGTATTGTTTTCTCCTGTGATTGGTGTTTGCTTGGGAAAGAGTTCTCATAAACTGTACCATCTGACAACAAACTTACAGAAACATAAATAGTGTATGTGTTGTCAAGTTGCGTATAGGTTGGAAAGAAACCATTGGAAACCAATGTAAAATGTAAACTCTTTAATTTGCATTTCAGTAACAGAACATGGTGTAAAAATCAACAAGCCCTTAAATGTATTCTGGTATTGATCAAAAACGTAACAAAATACCTGATGTCAGACATGATGGGCCCTATTCACAAAGCTTCACGTTTTTTTCAAGGTCAAAATTAGTTTAGATATTCAAGAATCTGGTCCAAACTGTTAGAACCCAACATTATTCTGCATCAGTTTCCTGAACACCAAACTGTAGTTATTGTAATAACCTATGAGTTAAAGCTTTGTGAATACGACCCAACATTTCACATTGTTCAGTTCAATATCAGGTTGTAAAAATAACACATTTGTATATGTGGTTAAGGGCTGAAGTTAACATCCCACAATGACCAAAAGGTAAGTTTGCATGCAGATTACAATAAACTCGAAACTCAAGTCTATACAACAGAGTGTTTATCAGGTTTGAAAAATAAAGTTATTGTTATTATTATTATTATTATTATTATTATTATTATTAGAAAAGCAGTCTGGATTTTGTAATATTCAAAAAATACACACTGTCTGCCTAATATGCTACAAGTGTAAATTAAATGTCCACAAATTACAAACAGGTACATTTTGAACAGATTTACATAAAAAATACAAAGGACAATATCCTAGTACAAAACCTTTACAAAGTATCAAACATACTACAAAACAGGTATGAGCACTTCAGGTCAAAAGTATCCCTATATACCATATACTTTTTTTGTTTTGTTTTGTTTTTTAATTCAAAATTGAACATACAACATAAAAATATGTTAAATATTTCAACAAAGTTGAAATTCAGTATAAAATTAAACCATAAATAGATAAATAAATAAATAAATCTGTACACGATTGAAACCGTTCAGTTTATTGTTTTATCATTTCCAACTCATAAAACAATATAAAACTTACTAAATTATTAATACTAAAATAAATTATGACATAATGCATACAATATAAATGAAGGGGAAGAGTGCATTTCAGATTACAGAAAAACTGTATTCTGACATTAAAAAAAAATCAGTTTTGATCTAAGGGCTCGACTAAGATGATCAACTAACTTTGCTGCAGGGAAATATGTTGTAGTAGTAACTACGTGAACTGCCTTCCAACCTAAATTCCCTGCAAGCTGATCAACTCTCCAAAAATGCCAGTCGATCAAAACAAATCAGCTTTACTTCTTGCTCAGAAAACTTTTTTCAATAATAAACGGGAAAATATAAATTATTAATTTAACCCAAGCAAACATACCTTTGCATGGGTTGCATTGTATCAATAAAGTTTTACAGACCAGCAAAAGTACTGCTCTCATGATTGAATGTGAAGAGATGGCATTAGTTCTCTTCCAACTGCAGTCAATCCACAGTTGTATAGCACATACAATGAGAAGCACAGCTCAGACCTGTAAATGGCTTATCTTGAGCAGACCATCCTAGAATGATAGTCCAGCTCAGGATCCACAATCGGTTAAGATCAGACAGCCTAAAAAACATCTGGTTGTCAATACTGTGCATCAGCAATTGAGGCGTATACATATACTCCACCTGGAACTCAAGATGTATGCTCTAAGCCCAAAAACACAAGCCATGGACACCTTGTCAGCAAAGGATCCAGTTTACTGATGAGTGCAGTTCTTCTTCTACCGCCTAGATAGCAGGCAAATAATTTACAGGGAGTCCTGTCTTTCTGAAAATGACCAACAATCATTCAGTGTACTCAGTGTCCCAAGTTCAAACCACTTCTTGGTTTTGACAAATGTTAACGGAATATGAAGAATTCAGTGCCGTAAGTTCCCTGCTGGGAATTCATTTTGTGCTATTCTAAACCTTATAATACGTAATCACCAATAGCATCACAAGTGAAAATGGAAAGAAACTACAAAATAAAATAACCATTTTACAAATCGGACAACGTCTGAAAGTAACACATTACAAACATGCATCTCTGCGAGCTACAGTACATGGACATTGATCAAGATTAATCAGTTGTTTATGGACCACGGATGGACCAGAACCTACATTTACATTAGTTGCTGCTCCTTTAAATGCACGGATGTACTTACGAGTGCCTCAACTACATCGCCACAAGCATCCCCAGCAAATGTCAATTTGTTACAACTTCTGACTACAGCAATCATACCCTTTTCATCACACGGCAGGGTTCTCTCTTTTCTCTCCCAGACTGAATTCTACAAAAACATTTGTTTTAGTTCACATAGACCCTGGGCTGCATACGGTGGCCTGGCAACACATTCGAAGCCTGGTTTCAGCACAGTATGGACAAGCTGGAATGTTTATTTTTTAAGACACTGGTACATTAATGCACTGGGATCAAGCACATAATGTTCAGAATTGACAAACTTAGTTAAATACTGAGGTGTAACTGGGTGCTGAACACCATATGTAATGTCTGGCATGACAGCCATTACTTCAGCAATCTTCTGTTTCATTCCTCCAATCTCTTTGTCCTGTTTCATTAGTTTTCCTACAGGATAAACAAAGCATGTAAATTACAAGAAGATAAACGATATAATCAAAGATCTGTATAGGGTTTTATTAAAATGCTTCTTTAACAGAGGTGTAATAAATCTACTAAAGAGTGAATATTATTTTCACTCGCATAAAAACAATGTAGGAAAGATGTACATTATGTCAATCCCTGTGATATGGAAGAATTAATAAAAATATTTAAATAAAACCTTGGGCTATCTCCAGCTGTCGCCGTGCATCTCCAAGAGCAGAGAACAGGTCCAGCTTGATCCTTGTTTCAGCACTAAGGTTGTATTCTAGGTGATGGGTCTTATCCTGCATGGCTGAAAGTGCTGACAGCAACATCTCACTATCTTGTTCAATGCCTTTATATCTGCAAAGTACCTGTAACAAAGAGAATAAAAAGCAGTTATAATAAAATAAATGTTAACATGGGCCAGTGTCCTTCCTGGTTTTTAATTTAATTAATTGTTTCTAATAAGCACTTATTGGTCCAATTAAGTAATTTAGGGTACAGTTGGAACAAAAACCAGGAGGGACACCGGCCCTCCATAACCAGTACTGGACACCCCAGATCCATGGTTTTCAACATGGAATTGCAATTGATCCATGAGCACAAGTCCAACAGCTGCTTAACTAGCAAGAGTTGGGAAATGGAACAACTATTTACTGGTTTCCTACTGGATACCCAGTAGGTAAAGTGTATACAAAAGAGGCATATGCTTCCAGCAATTATATTAATTTAGGACTTGTGGCAGGGCAGAAGCTTGGGTGCTTGGGAATGTAAGGTTGGCAGGGATGGGGTTAATCCTGTCCCTGCCAACAGTCACAGGTGTGGCTATTCTCCAATTAAAAGGAGGAGAAATCCGTTGTGTGGGGGAGGGGGTTAGGTGAGTGAAACTGTGTTTTGTTGGTAACAGTCAGAAGGCGAATGCCCAGCCCACATTTGTGTATTTCATTTTGGCTCTCGTTCTTGTTTCTTGTTTTTTCTTCTGTTTTGTTAATAAATGTGCACAACAGCGCTTCACTGCAGCGTCTGTCTCAGAGTCTCGAATTCCTGCCGGTAACATCTTGGGCCACAGCTGTGATTGTTGGCAGAGTCGGAATTAACCTCATCCCTGCCAACCTTACATTCCCAAACACATTATTTACACAAGCAGGGCTTTTGCCCTGCCACAGTAGTGTAATCAACAATCAATTTGCATTAGAAATGTACAGACAAGGGACTTTAAATTGTCTGATGAAGTTGGACCACTGTTGGTCATTGCTGGAACTGTAACAACTTTGTTGCAGAGAAAATGTAATTATTCTATTCCTATACAAGGCAGTTTCTTAAGTGGTTGTTTTAAAAATATTTGAATGTCCTGCATATTGCATAGACTATGATGTATAGTCAATATGATATATCTTCATAATAACTTTCATGCAGACAAATATGGGTTTATAGTAGGGGTAGGCACCAATATCGATATTTTGATATGATATCGATAATTTCCATATCGCGATATCGTGGGATTAAAAAAATTAATGTACGCTCGCAGGGACATACTTTTTATTGCCAATACTGCTAAAAATACAAATGCAGTATAATCAGGTTTATTTTATATTAAGATACCATAAACCCCATACATGCCAATCATTGTTAGTCTCGTAGGCAAACACAACACATAAAGTATAATTTAACCATTTTATTCAATTGATTGGTGGTTTTCTTTTTCTAAGAAGCTGATTAACATGTGTATTTAAAACAATCAATAGCTATAAATGAAGAAAAACAACACATCCATAACCTGTGTACCCTCTCTTGTGCGCTCTACTCCCGTTTCTTCACCTGTTTCCTCTCACTGGCCAATCCCTTACCGAAAACTATATCCTGTTTTCAAAATGTGTGCGCATCAACTAATTCAAAAACAGGATCATCTTTTTTAAAGGGATACACACCTAAAAACAGATTTAACACAAACAAACATAATAAACAGGAAAATCGGCTTAAATAATTTGATTTTTTATATAATTTTTTTTTTCTTCCATTCAGAACGTACTCACAAGGTACCAAACACTATTTGCATGCTGCATTCAGCACTATTGGGATTATTTTGAGATATGAACATGCATCAGTGGTTCACTGCATTTTTTCCATGTGATTACTTACACTATCAGTAAAGTATTTTTAAAATGTGAACTTTTGGTATTATACAGTAGATGCCGCTTATTAGCAACCTCTCGGTTCCCAGCAAAAAGTTGTTATTAACCGAACGTTGTTATTCAGCGAAAAGCCACATTTTCAAGTGTATGTATATGGAAAAACAATCTATACTACAGTTGTAGAAACAGCACATTGAAATACACATCTTTGTTCATTAGTGTTAAAAAATAAACACGAAAAATCAGAACAAACAACTGTTTACTAATACTACACGATGTGTAAAACAAAAAAGGTTTACACAGTACTGTATGTACACACAGTACTACAACAACGTACTATCAATATCCTTAAAAACAGTAAACAAACTTGGTATACAGTACTTACATTTAATACAGAAGCATCATTTTTTGTGAAGTAGTTGTCCAATGTTGTTTGTTTTTTTACGATTCACCACCTCTAGCTGTAAATCTCTCAATTTTGCGTAGCCAATTTCAAAATGCGGGATACAACAGATTTTGAGATGCCAAACTTTTCTGCTACCCGTACTTGTTTAGCACCGGGTTCACGTAGTGCCTCCAGAACCCGAACCTTATCGGCTACAGAAAGGTCTACACGTTTTGAAGCCATGATGACAGGCGACAATCAGACTCAATAAATGTACAGCTGCGTGCACGCAATGTATTCGTGTGCGTGCCATAGCCATAGAAATTGTAAAAAAAGTCATTAAAGCAGCAGACAGTTGCTAATATCCAAAATCCATTAACATTGAAGTCTATGGGACTGGATTGATTCCTGTGAAAATGTAGTTAATAACCAAAAGTTGTCTTTATCAGGGTTGCTAATAACCAGCATCTACTGTACTTTTAAAACATCAAAACACATCTCAAAATAATGCAACATTTAGCATGGCTCCCTACTTAATACTTTTACATGTGTCGTGCATTAGAGAAGATTAAATGACTTCTGGATTGGCTAGTCTGCCCAGTAAAGTAAGGTACATAAATATTTTGGTTTTGAGGTAGCTGGTGATAGCATGGAATAGTAAAACAATATAAGTATACCTTGTTTTTCTCCATGGATATTAAGATACTAAGTTAAAGTAAGTTATTGCATTTCTTGTGTAAATATCAGTTAACGTCTGTATGTATATGTTTCCTATTGCAATTGTGCTATTATAGTTTTTGGAAGACTTTGATATTATCGATATCAAAATACGTGCACGATATCGATATACAATTTTAATTTCATTGCCCACCACTAGTTTATAGCCTCTAAACCCGTATTTGTCTTTAAATTAAACATTTACCTCCACTTCATTTTCAAGGTTTATTATTTGACTTTCTTTTGCTTGAAATTCCTTCTGAAGTTGGTTCCAGTCTGTCTCCAGCTCCTTAGCTTTTTTCTTTAGGGATTCTGTGTGTTCCTGCCTGACAGGGGGAATTAAAAATAATGCAAGGGATTTAGGCTTAGCTACCAAGGGATGTACGTATATTTATAAAGTAGGCAAAAACATTAATTCCACTGAAGATTGTACAACAAGGTATTATATAAAGAGTAGCAATACACCTTATTATTGGTCGCCTCAGTAAAGCTAATATCAGTCACTTATCTGCGTGTCCATTTTTCTATACCGGTTGCTATACTGGTTAGCATGTATTTAAAGCTCATTTGTTGAGCTTAGGTATATTGGATGCTGCATGCTTCACTGTCAGCCAGGGCTAGACTGGCGTTTAGATCAATGGAAAACAAAACGTGTCTATATATAAAGTACACAGTTTGTTGTTACACTCTATTCACTTAAATTCCACTGAAACCTGTTAAAGTATAATATATATTTTGGAAACCACAAATATATTCTACATGGAACATACAAAATGTAAATAACTATGCGCTCTGAGATAATTGCAAGCGCTCTGAGATGATTGCTTTTAGGGGCGCTATACAAAATAAAGTTTATTATTATTATTATTATTATTACTATTGTATAAATCTACCAATGAATGAACACAAGAAAAAAAAAAGTCTACAATTATTTTTTTACCTAGGCAAGGAATATTCACGACCTTGATCTGCAATTAGTATGACAAAGAGTTTTAGCAGCAAAGCACCCCAAAGAATAAGCCATTTTCAGAACACTCAGGAGGGAAAGAGGCAAAGTTACCGAGTTGTGAAAAGTAGAGCACCCTGAGTTACTGCAGACGTTTCATCTGTTTTTCTTGTTCTTAAATCAGACAGCTGTTTCTCAATAATCGCTCGAGCCTCCATTTCTGCGCTGATCTTCTTTTCTAACAGTACTGTTGCCTGTTTGTCTCTCTGCTTGGTCTTAATGACAAAAGCAATTCTAAAAGAAAAGGACAGAATGAACAGTCAAAAACAAGTTACAGCTTCAGTTGGAGACATTAATGTCATTGTAGTTAGCAAATACATTCCACACACACACACACACATCTTTCATTACATGGGTCCCAACCCAGTTTTTAAAGAAACACATTTAATTTTAAACATGACACCTGGCACTACACTAGTTGAAAAGAAAACTTTCCAAGCCTCACTCTCTTAAGGCCACAAACCCAATATTTGAAATGTATATGGGGTCATTACCCATTTTCTTGAAGGGATCAAACCACCACCCTTGGTCCACCTGAGCTAAAACGATCCTTTTGTTTTTTTACAATATGGCCAGTTCTTGGGTAATAAACCGTTATGAATAACTGAGGGGAAAAAAGCACTTTCATATATCAGAGAACAACTTTGCATTCTTTAACCACCCAGCTGCTTATCCCGCGATTTCCACGTGGAGCGCATGCAAGTCCAAATTTGTCACTTCCGTGAGAATAGCGTGCAGGCGCTTATATGTGCATCTGCAAAGTTTAACACGTCTTTTTAACATGCTTCAATAAAAAAATAAGAAAACTGTATTGTAAAAAAGTGTATGCAGCTTTATTTTTTACTGGCAGATGTTATCGGTCTCTAAGAAATGTGCTTGACAGACCGGGTCATCTGTATACACACAGCTGAGAGTAAAACATGGATGCCTGTGTATCTACAGAGAATAAAATGAGGAGATTTCTTCATTTATTTGTTGGTGTTACAGTTTGGAAGGAAGCCTCGTTAGGTTTTATACTGGTCAAAACGACCTATGTATTTATTGTACCGACACTTCATAATTCCTATAACAGCTCTATACACCCATGCCTGAAACTGGGGAAGATACTGTATATGACATGACTGAAAATTTGCGACGCAGGTTTTCTGATGTATATGTGCTAGATAAAGACATTAGCATTGATGAGGGGTGGAAGTGCATCTGCTTTGAAATCTATCACACAAAAAATAAATAATTTCAAAAACGTGATATGACTGAACAAGTATTATAATGTTATTATAATGCTGCAATTTTAAAATATGTTATTTATACTTATAAAATGCTGCCATTGGAAAAGAAAATGATCTACATTATAATGTTACAATTGTAAACACACTGTTGTTATTTAAGTTCTATTGAAATACTGTATTTCTGTTTATCATAATCACAAGAATAAAATCTGTCCCAAAAAAAAAAAAAGAGCATTTAACATGGAAATTGCCAAAATAAATGGGGAGCTGGGTGGTTAATATGTTGTTGTTTTTTAATTTATTTTACGGTAACAAAAGTGATTAATATATTAAAAAATAACACATACTTGTTCTGTAGCAGGTCATTTGCTTGTCGAAGCAGTGATATTTCTGGTCGAAGACTTCGTTCACTGTTTGTGAGGTTACAGAAATGACTGCGAAGCTCTTGTTCACTCTGTTTATTGGTCAGGAGATCTGACTTTAACTTCTTAACTTCCTGCTCCAGCCTAAAAACAAATTACTTTATTATTATCACCTTAGTTATCCCCTATGGGTGCACAGCAAGGTCTATTCTAGTTACATGACTAATTTGCCATTGAAAAGATTAGAGTTAGACAATCATACAATACAGAATTAATAAACATTTATTTTGATATGTGCAGTTAAACCCCTCCACCCCACCACACCCACAATTAAGAATAAAACAAACTTACTTCCTTATCTGTTCAGAGGGAGTGTTTTGATTTGCTGAAAGGCTCTGTTCACTCATCTCCCAATTAGGACTGATATTTTTGGTCGAGCATTTCTGTTTTTTCTCCCCTTTAACAATAGGCACTAGGATACGGTTAAGCATTTTACGCACTTTGGGCGATGTATTTTTAGCAGTCCTTTGAACTTTAGCCCCTTGTTCTTCTTGAGGTAGACATTCAGAACTTCCAGATGTCTCACAAGTTTGACTTCTGTTCAGGCAGTTCTCCTTGTTGTCACTCTCATTTGCTTTAAAAGTTGAAGGCTGGAAACTATTGTCATTTGGCTTTGTATCCTCCATGTCATTATTTGTGTCTTTGCAATCAATTTGGGAATAGTCTAACAGGTACTTGACATCTGTAACAACAGCCCCATTCTGACACTGGTATTGTGTGCAATCTGATTTTGCCATCCACTTAGATGCTGCAAATATAAAACACAGATATATGTTTTAATAATCTGAAATTATGGATTTCCTTTTGGGAACCACTAGAACAGAAACCAGTGCAGGAACATAGAGGGTCTCTTAATACCATAATAAGTGCAAGGTTATAGTGAAATGCAATCTTCTATAGGTGGCTAGGAGTGTATAATACAATGTAGGTGAAGACTGGTGCAAGATCAATGCAGTTATCTTGTTCACCGCGAAGAATGTGACAGACAGACAGATAGCAATGTAACTCTTAGCATCTGTTAACAAAGAATGGTGCAGTTTGAATAAATAAGTACATGTCACTGACATCATTAAATGGTGTACACGGCTTTTCATCATTCATTGTCACTTACCATGCGTGTGTGCACGTTTTAACAATCGGGAAGTACAGAATGTTTTGCTTGCAGACAACACACTTTCCCAGGGGGATAAAAGCTGACAATAGTACGGAATGATAATGGCACACTAGAAAATTAGGAACTACTACTGAGTACAATAATTAATTAAATGTTATGCATTATTTTGTTTATATAGTTTAAAGTCCAGGCAAATGTGTGTCTAATGGCAAAATATTGTCTTTTAGCCTGTTGCTTAAATGTATTATTATTATTATTACAGGGTCTGTAATAATAATAATAATAATAATAATAATAATAATAATAATAATAATAATAATAAAGACTAAAAGGCAGGGATGGAAACAAAACTGCCATTGCATATGAATTTCTGGTTTTGCTATGAGTTTAATAAGACACACCTGAGCTTGTTACCTGTACACTGTGAATAATCAAGTTTGTAGTAAAACCTGGCATGGGTGAAACTGCTATGTAATAAGAGTCTTATTTCCATCCCCGAAGGGTCTCAATGTTACGAGATATCCGGGTAATTCTTAAATGCACAAACAATAAACACAGTCTATGAAATCACGGCAGGTTAATCCAGCAAGAAAAGTAACACTCACCTACCTAGAAGAATAAAATAAGATTTGAAACAAATCCGACAATCTATTCAAAATGCCAAAGTGAATGTGGAGTTTCACTTTTACTTCAGAACCATTATAAACATTGTGACATTGTTTCAAATATAATCAAAAAATTGTGATAGACAATTATTTTTCACACAAAATGTATAATATTATCAACGTTGCAATCGTGTTGGGCATTCTTAAAAATTAAAGTCTCACACTGACCACTGTGGTATGAAATAAATGCATGTTGTTTTGGTTTTACATGTGGAAATGACAAATTAAATAGCACTGTTTTTTTTGTTTTTTTAACTGGGATGTTATGTGAATTGCCTAAAATAAACAATACAATTTACTGTACTGTATTCAAGTTACTGTACCTACTACGTAACTTGAATAACTACTGACCACTACAGTATATTTTTTTCTTATGTCACCATTTCCTTTTTAAAAAAAATTTTATTAAAAAAATATATATATAATCCATATATATAAAACTGCAGTGTACAAAATTGAAGGCATATGAAAGAAAAGGTTTTTAAAAAAATGTACACAAAAAGTTTAAAAGATTACAAAATTAAAGATTTTCTAATCTTTTAAACTTTTTGTGTACATTTTTTAAAAACCTTTTCTTTCATATGCCTATATATATATATATATATATATACACACACATACAGTATATATATAAACAGTATATATATATATATATATATATATATATATATATATATATGTATATTTTAGCTCAAAGAGCCAGCTATATTATATTGTCTGAAAAAAGGAGAAGGTGACATAAGAAAACAATATGCCAAATAAATAATGAAAGAATTAATGCATTTATTAAAACTGATCCCCCCCAAACGAGACTAAAACCTGTGTGATAACTTACGTTCCTTACAGTCTGTCTCATATCTTGGGTAAAGTTGCAGGCCTGGAGGTAGAGCTTGTTGCAGTAACTGCATGTAGAAGTTGTTTTCTTTTTGCACAGCTTTCTGTATCCTCAGTTTAACAATGCTGGTGAAGTAACAGGTTGCATCAAAACCCAAGTAGACTACTGGGTACCCAATGCTTTAAAAGAAAGGAGGGAGACAATTGGTACAATGAATGCTATGCTGGACTTTCAATTTACAAAAAAAACTGAAAGTAAGCACAGTTTGGTACAATCCTAGTTATGCTGGATATCAACAGATATATTCCCCCAATCTCACGCCTTATATTTCTCCAAACCAATTTCCATACATTTTAATGTCCAATACCTTTGTGCAATTTATAAATATTTTCTCAAAAAGTTTTCATCTGGTGCATAGACTCAGTTGGAGTAGATTGGCAAACTCAGACCCCAACATGGTCTCATTTGAAGTGATTTTTAAAACCCAAAAAGTAATGACTAAAGCTATGGTTTACAATTTTAGAAAAGCAAACTATTAAGGTATGAAACAGAGACTAACAGAAGTAGATTGGAGTAAAATAGAGAAAACATCCACAGGAAAAGGATGGCTGTTTTTTAAAAATGTAGTACTAGAGGCGCAAAACAATTAAATCCCAAAAGTACACAAATCTAAATCTAAAACAAAATGGCCAAAATAGTGTAATAGATCAATTAAAAAAAAAAATTCCGCGAAAAAAGGCACTTTACAGAGCGTTTAAAAGGGACCAAAAACAATGTACACAGAAAGAGTACTTGGAACTGCAAACACAAGTCAAAAAGGAAGTTAGAAAGGCCAAGAGAGAGATAGAAATTCAACATTGCTAAGGGGGCTAAAACCAATTCCAAAATGTTTTTCCAATAATATAACAGCAAGACAACATTCAAAGAGGAGGTTAAATGTCTAAGACACACAAATGGCAAAATCATAGACAAAGAAAAAAATAGCAAATATATTAAACGATTACTTGTCACAGGTTTTTACAAAGGAGGACACAGACAACATGCCCCACATGTCGACCTGTTCCTATCCAGTTTTAAATAACTTACATTCCTTACAGTCTGTCTTTAAAGGGACTAGGAGCTCTTAAAATAAACAAATCCCCTGGGCCGGATGAGATCCTCCCAATAGTACTCAAAGAAAAGAAAGAAGTTATTTACAAACCGCTAACCAAGATCATGCAACAGTCTCTTGACAAAGGGGTTGTACCGACAGAATGGAAAATTGCAAACGTAATACCGATCCACAAAAAGGGAGACAAAACCGAACCAGGTAACTACAGACCAATAAGCCTGACTTGTATTATATGTACACTTATGGAAACTATAATAAGATCCAAAATGGAAAATGACCTATATGGTAGCAATATCCTGGGAGACAGTCAGCATGGTTTTAGGAAAGGGAGATCGTGTCTAACTAACCTGTTTGATTTTTTTTTTGAGGATGCAACATCGACAATGGATAATTGCAAAGCATACAACATGGTTTATTTAGATTTCCAGAAAGCGTTTGACAAAGTCCTGCATAAAAGATTAATTCTCAAACTGAGCGCAGTAGGGATTCAAGGAAATGCATGCACATTGATTAGGGAGTGGTTAACATGTAGAAAACAGAAAGTACTGATTAGAGGAGAAACCTCAAAATGAAGCGAGGTAATCAGTGGTGTACCACAGGGATCAGTATTAGGTCCTCTGCTCTTCCTAATCTACATTAATGACATAGATTCTGGTATAGTAAGCAAACTTGTTAAATTTGCAGATGACACAAAAATAGGGGGAGTGGCAAACACTGTTGCAGCAGCAAAGGTCATTCAAAATGATCTAGAAAGCATTCAGAACTGGGCAGACACATGGTAAATGACATTTAATAGAGAAAAGTGTAAAGTACTGCACGCAGGCAATAAAAATGTGCATTATAAATATCATATGAGAGATACTTAAATTGAAGAAGGAATCTATGAAAAAGACCTAGGAGTTTATGTTGACTCGGAAATGTCTTCATCTAGGCAATGTGGGGAAGCTATAAAAAAGGCCAACAAGATGCTCAGATATATTCTGAGACGTATTAAATTTAAATCAAGGGAAGTAATGTTAAAACTTGACAATGCATTAGTAAGACCTCACCTAGAATACTGTGTTCCGTTCTGGTCACCTCGTTACAAAAAGGATATTGCTGCTCTAGAAAGAGTGCAAAGAAGAGCAACCAGAATTATCCCGGGTTTAAAAGGCATGTCGTATGCAGACAGGCTAAAAGAATTGAATCTATTCAGTCTTGAACAAAGAAGACTATGCGGCGATCTGATTCAAGCATTCAAAATCCTAAAAGGTATAGACAATGTCAACCCAGGGGACTGTTTTGACCTGAAAAAAGAAACAAGGACCAGGGGTAACAAATGGAGATTAGATAAAGGGGCATTCAGAACAGAAAATAGGAGGCACTTTTTTACACAGAGAATTGTGAGGGTATGGAACCAACTCAGTAATGTTGTTGAAGCTGACACCCTGGGAACATTCAAGAAGCTGCTTGATGAGATTCTGGGATCAATAAGTTACTAACAACCAAACGAGCAAGATGGGCCGAATGGCTTCCTCTCGTTTGTAAACCTTCTTATGTTCTTATATGCTTCAGTGTAACTGGAACAGCCCAAGGATAATATATAATTCTGGTATTATTATCCGTGCCCTTGATGTTTCTCTCCTTTTTTCCCCCAATCGGGCACTGCAGATACTGAGTAGTTTACTGGTGCTCTCAAATCCTGAGCATTCAGCCAATAGAAAGGCTTGTTCCTGCGAGCAGACACAGGGAGCCTTCCCATTGGTTGTCCGGTGTGGAAATAGTGGTACGAGCTGTCAGTAACTGATCAGGGGGCTGCACGGTCTGCAGCCTCAGTGACAGGCAAGTTACCAAAGGAGACAGACTGGAGTTAGTATGAGGTTAGCAGCTCATCATTTTCACAATTTATATTTATTTTTGGGCAAAAGAATTGTAAACTTAAGCAAAATTAAAAGTGTTCCTAATATTTGCAACAAAGCTTAATTCTGTGCGCTGTATCGCAGTAAAATGCAGATAGAATTTTGATAGTTAAGACTGGCCGGTGAGTAGTGAGATGTGTTACCATTTCCACCAATGAAGATAACCCATCAAACAGGTGGCTTATAAGTCCATACTGTATACGATTGAGAACAAATCTATTCACACATTGTGTCCATTATTGATAAAATGTATTTTCTAAAACAATTGAACCATTGTTGCAGATATAGAAGTGTGAATAAGTAACATATTGAAACGGACTGCAAGTACAACACTTATTATGCCATTTGTGTTTATATTATTATTATTATTATTATTATTTATTTCTTAGCAGACGCCCTTATCCAGGGCGACTTACAATTGTTACAAGACATCACATTATTTTTACATACAATTACCAATTTATACAGTTGGGTTTTTACTGGAGCAATTTAGGTAAAGTACCTTGCTCAAGGGTACAGCAGCAGTGTCCCCTACCAGGGATTGAACCCACAACCCTCCCGTCAAGAGTCCAGAGCCCTAACCACTACGCCACACTGCTGCTGATATCAGATCATCTTGTTAACCGACTAGTTGTGATGCATTTGTTCTAAGTTTGACACATGAATACTTTTTGTGTTTGAGCCACCTAACTCAAAACCAACTACTGCTCCATTGCTGAAGACATCTGAGCAAAACCCAGTGCAAATTCCACTAACACCAGTGCAGACTGCAAGACAAACAAACCTGCAATACAACACTAAAAACGCACAATCAAAGTACATTTTTCATAGAAACATTTGTTTTTCACTGAGATATGTAGAATATACAATGGTCAAAACTTGTATAACCCACTTGATGCTCTGGTATTAAGCCATTATATAAATAGACATTGTGTTTCACTACACACAAATATGTACAAAGTAATTAAACAGTTTTTTTTTTTTTTTTATTAAATCAAAAGGATTATATTTTCTGCCAACCTACCAGTGTGCTGCAAATAGATGAGACACATTCACATGGGAATTTTTCAGATCCTTAAACCTGAGAGCTGCTTCAATATAAACCAGCAGTATCCATAGCGACACTGTAGACAAACACAATCCTCTCTCTAAAGGAAAAACACGTAAGTGAAAACAATACAAATTATTGTTTTAAATTAAGAAAGCAATCCTTAATGGTGCCATAGTAAATCACTGCATGTAACTGACTGTCATTTATCACAGCTATACAGGGTCTGTAATGTCATGTTTTTATTTTTTATTTTTTATGTTTTATTAATATCTCACAACTTTGCTTATTCAAATGATGAATATTTTATATTGATTAGTAATCATCCTTACATATGCTGCTCTTTTGAAATGCTTTGTTTTGTGCAATACATTCAGTCAAGGTAACATGTCTCTCTTACCTGTATGCCATATGTAATCAAACCATATATATGTGCTGGCAGCAAAGAAAAGCCAGTGCAGAGGTACAAAGATTAAACAAAATACATCCAAGGTGAATGCTGCACATACGAAAACCACACACACCACCTGGAAACAAAAGTGGGGTGACAGATTTAAAAGAAACACATTTCATTAGATGTTATGATGCTGAACAACAACAAAAAATGAATACCTATGGCTAGACAAAATGCTTTTAGGTTAACTATAGTAGCCTACTTAAATTATAAAACAGCTGGATGGACAAATACCATAAACATTTAACTGGTTGTGTGTATGTTTTTATGCATTTAAAAATATATATATTTCAAATTATAATGCTTACCAGGCCATGACAGTGGAAAAAGGTGTAAACACTCCCAAAGAAAAGCCAGCAAGGCCACAGATACTCAAATCGAAACTCTAAAATGAAGTCGACCAAAAGAACCAGAATCCAGACTACCATGAACTTCAGAAATGCAAAAGCACTGAAAAGGACAGATAAAAACAGACTAGCATTGTACATACTGTAGGATGACACACATATTTGTGAGTCTTCAGTTTCCAATGTGTTACATGGTATCTTATACGTTTATTTATGTCTACCCCTCAAGAGGGAGACATTCTGTTTCCATCACTCCCTAGTGACTGGATAAACGTAATTCCTTTGTTCTGTACTGTACATCTCTATTTTAGATGGCAATTGCTTTTGCATTGAAAAAATGTAATACATCACAGAAAATATATTATAAATAAGAAGAAGAAGAAGTAATAATTGGTGGAACTCTCTCAATAATAAATAGTTCTCAGATTATCATGACATTTTGCAGTGCTTCAAATCTTGCTCAACAAGTCTAATTGACTTGCTTCACTGTGTGACGCACAGACAGTATGTGCAGATTTCAGTGGCATGGTCAGACAAAAAAAAATAATAATAAAACTCCATGTCTTACATCAAGCGATTCCTGCTGGCTAACCACTTGAGTACATCCCCTCATTCACAAGACACCTGGGCATTATATTCACAATATTACCAAGTATTTGAACCTGTGAAATGAACAGTCTTTATTCAAAGAAATATCTTGTACACTGTATATCTTCCTTTTTTTGATGGACACTATCTAATGCACTTCCTAAACTGGTTATTTATTTTTGTTCATTGAGTAATCTGGGACTGTTTGTTTTGTGATACGCTCTACTAAAATAAAATGGTCAGTTTTATTTCCAAGAAATGCATTTAATTGAGTATTCCTAGGGTCTTTCTGCATTGGTTCAAAAAAGAAGCCTTAAAATCATGTTCTTAATAAAAGCTGTCTACTGCAACCTGGGCTACATAATGTTTTATGGTACCTGTGTAAAATTGTGGTTCTGTTTTAGCATGAGACTAAGGCCTTAATTTGTTCTAACAAAATGTATTGGTAAAATAATAATAATAATAATAATAAAAGTGCTGATGAATATAAATAAAACTGGGATTTTCAGAAAAAGAATCAAGTTTCTAGGAAACTGCATTAATGGAGAGGTCTCTGGCCTGGAGAGTCCAAGGATTAATTATGCACAGTCAATGTCACTGTCAGCTAATAGAGTTTGACAGTGACATTAAAGTCAGTTAAATTATGAGCACACCTAAGCAATTTGAAAGTGACATCTTCTACTTTAGAAGGAACATGCACTTAAAAATCACTCAAGAAATTGACAATTGTACAATTTTTCAATTTTAAGGCCCTCAGCAACACAAGGCATTCACAGGGCTACTGCCATTCTAAATATTTTAGATCCTCAAAATCACTCCAATATTTAGCCTGGTTTCATACCTGACCTGTATCTTCCACTACACAAAATATAAGCCAAAATCTTGAGGTGGGAATGTCTGGATGAGTTGACACGGAATGACCCAATACACTCATCACTAGCCCTTCAAACAAATTTTCCTCCTTGATGGGACCGAACTGAAGGAGTCATTTAATGGATGGCACTTTAAATAATTAGCATCCTGAGACCAAATTGAGAACTACCAAGATATTCCCTGATCTTAAAATTGTATCAGTTACCATTTAGCCTGAGTATGCCATAATAAAGTCAGTACCCGGTTAAACATAAATCATCTCATTCAAGTTTGAAATAACGAGAAACATCTTGAGCGCTGCATTGTACAGATGGCATAATGACGACATTGCTTACAATAACAATCTGTATTGCAAGTGCGTGCAGAATTCCGTGTGCCTAACCTCTTAAGCTTCTTAAACGGTTGTCGTCTTTAATGCTACAGCTGTAATCACCCAACTGTAAATGGTAATGCAAAAGCATATTCTACGTTACCTGTTCTTTGTGTGATTCCCCAGGAAATGCAATTATCTAGCAGTCTAGACAGCTTGAGTATTTTTACGCAGAAGCCTAATCATGAGTAATTGTATCAGATCAATTCAATTTATTTTATTATTTTGATTTTAAGTGAACTGTGGTGGCTCATGACGATGTTGCCAGGGAAATTATCACAATAAAGCAATATCCTACTAGTCCTATCCGGAATATTGCATTATGTATACTTAATTTACCAGGCTGCGCTGTCAGATTTACATTTTGTTGAATTAGAATATATGACAGCATTAATCGTTTCCCATAGTGGACTGACTGCACGTTTCCTATAAAGCAAATATACAAAACTTACGTTTTGTATCTCTAACATCTTGCTCATAACAATCCGTATTTAACAACGTCGACACCACAAATTCACAACCAACATTCGGTAAAAACATACAGTAGAAAAAACTCCAGCGTCACAGAAAGGACACAACGGATGCCAAGCGCGCGTTTTGTGTCCATACCTTTCAGAAAGCCTCTCTGATATTTTACTCCTTTTCATTTTCCTCATCCTGCTCGTATCCACAGAACGTTTCTTCATTGTGCGTTATTCTCCCTTTTTAAACGATAAACAAAGGGCTTAGAACCTACACGTAATACATTTAAAAGATATTCCAGCCTGAACCAAACGAACAAAGAAAGGCTGATTTTTCTCCGCGTTTTGTGTATGATTGAAGCCTAAACTCAAAAGTATCACTGTGCGCATGCCCTAGCGGTCTCCAATGTTTTATAAGAGATGCAAATTACAGGACTCGCACACAAGCACTGCCTGTAGGTGCTTCTTCAAAATATTACTACAATTTCCTCAGGAGACATTTTTCATATTCTATACCAAATACACACTTTCCATACAGGTTGTAAGTCACTCAATTAATACACGATGGTATTTGCTGTTTGCTGATGCCTATTTTTGGGCATTTCATTGTTCATATTATCAAAGGCAATATGCAGTACTACTTATATGTACTTTAGTTTACAAACGTTTTGTAACACCTTGGTCGAAATCAGTTGTTAATGGGGTTTAAATAGACTTCCATGCAGATCATGCCTGCAATTCGAAACACATCTGATCAGCTTGCATAAAGTATTCTATGATACTTTATTCAGCTCTGAAATGTTCACTTGTACCGATAATTTTAGGTTACATTGCCTTATAAAATACAATATACAATATACCATTTATTGCATTCTGCAACTTTCAATTTTTCTGTTGATATGTGCTGTGTGAAAATTGTTGAAACACCTGCATTATTGATATCGTTAGCATTTCTACTGGCATACAGTACCTTGTTCTTTCATGTGGTTGCCCTAGCAAATGTCATGAATGTGTCTTTTTAAGCTCCACTCTGTGAAAACACAGTTGGCCAATTGGAGTCAAAGCAGCGGCAAGCTGTCACAAGCTCTTTCACAGCCTCATGAAGACTGGCTGGCAGGACCAGTTCCACTCAACAATACCATCAAGGACCAGCAGAGGGCAGACATTTTTAAATCACACAAAGTAGAGAAACGTTCTTTGAACATTTTTGTCACCACTGGCATTTGTACTTATATAGTACAGTACGTACTTGATCTATAGTACAGTACAGCAGTATGTACATCATCTATAATACAGCACAGTAGAGTTAAAGTATGACAGTATGTACTTCATCTATAGAACAGCACAATAGTTACAGTATGACAGTATGTACTTCATCTATAGTACAGCACAGCAGAGTTACAGTATGGCTCCTATGACAGATATTTGATCTTCACGCACCAAATCTTAACTCTTAACAACAATCCTAATAACATTCAACTGTAGCGATTATTTATGTATTAGTTCAGAAGATTATGAAATATTTCTCACACTAGAATTAAACAATTACAGAACATTTTTTATTGTGTTGTTTAATAATGTAACCATGTGCTATCTTTGTACTTAAAAAAAAAAGTATATATTTGCATCATTTATTTCTTACAATTATTTCTATTTGGTTTTTGTTGTTTGTACTCCTGCACAGATAAAATAAAAACATATTTAATTTGCTGTCTATTACTATAGTCAGTGAGATTTTTTTTATACTTTAATGCAAGTTCTGTTTTAGTTCCCAATTGTGAAGTCAATGAGGTGAGTTTATGTGAATGAATTAATGTTAGTAGTGTAGCATTTATAGGTTGTATTTAAATAATTAAGCAAGTGGTAGAAGTTAAAATAATTAGAAACTTTAAATAAAATGTATGGATAACTGAAAATGAAACCAAGTACGACGTTTAAAAGCAAATCAATAAGAGTTGCCAAATGTGTTCTTTACACTATATATAAAACTAGCAGGTACTTTTGAACACACTGAAATGGAATCAACACAAGAGTTTGTAAGATAGTGTTTCCTGGAGGGAATGTTTTAGTTCTGCCCTCGGCAGGAAAGCGAGTGGCATGTTGGCTGTGCTCACGTTTATGCAACGACTGACCAGTCAGAGTTCATACTGAATACCATTATTTTGGACCCTGATTAAAGGCACCTTGTACAAGGTGATATCTGGAATGGTAACAATTGTTCAAACCTACACAAAGACTCCAAAAAGTCTTACAAAGTGATGCCAGCAGTGGGGTGTATATTTCAGCATCTTCAAGCTACAGGAGGGACCATATACATAGTGTGGCTGAGAAGTGGCATGTCCAAACAAAAATTAAAAAAACAGCATTTATTACTAGCTTGCAAAATAACTTAACATTAAAACTGCTAGGAAGATACTAACACACTGATAATGTCGCTGCAATGGGACAGTGAGTACAGCAAGCATGGAGTGCCCCATGCTTTAACGCACAAAACTGGTGGACAGCAGACCAGGTGACAATAAACCAAACACTGTTAACTATATGTACTAACGTTAACCCTCCCGTTTTCCACTCTACAGGTTCTTTTGGGATTATGTGACACCAACTCTCTCCTCCACCTCCTCCCTCTACTCCTCTCCCCTCCCCTCTCCCCCCTCATGAACATCCAAGGACCACAACACAGGTAAGTAAGCTTCAATTTTTATTGCAACGAATGGCCACAATAATCTTTATCCAAATCACAATTTACACAATACAATCCCAGCTAAAGCTATACATGACATCTATCTAAAATCACAATTCTTACTAAAACAATTGGATAAGGTTAACACTATCTAAAAACAAGTTCAATTGTGCAAATAGGCAGGGAGGGTCCCGGTGCTTCTCAACAATGAGAAGGGAGGCTGTAGCACAGAAAGATACAACCTCATATTCCTTGTGTCCCGGCTTGTAGTATCACTCCTGGCTGAAAATGGCCCTTGTCCTCTTCACTATAAATTAGCCCAACACAGGACCGGCTTCTCTCCATCCCGAATGCTGTCCCGCTGGTCACCATCCAACAGGGTGTCAGCCTAAAACCCCGGGCCCAGGCACCTGCTGTAACAAGCCAAAAGAACAAACAAAGCCCCCGTCACTGCAGTTGCAACATATTGTATTGCAATTTTAAGTTTATAACAATACTCCAGTGGGTCATCTTTTATACAGACTATCACAATAATTATGTACAATCAGTATAATGCTATTTGACACACTTCATAACTCCTATACAGCAGTAAAGTCAATATATGTATTGTACTGTCAAATAAAATTGTTTCTAGTCGCACACTGAACAAAATTATTCTAGCCCAGTGCACTTATATGCAAGCTAGACAGGGTTCACCACGCATACAAAAGTACTATTACTTAGTTGTAACTTCCCTTGATCTCTTGGTCCAACTTTTCCAGGTTCTTCCTGCAGTCTGTTCCTCCAGAGATTCCTCTCGTCCACTTCCTCGTCTGGATCCTCCAGCAACACAATCTGCCCTGCTCTCTGCCTGCACTAAGCTGACAACACACCTTTTATAGGCAGTTAGTAATGGAATGAGGTAATGGGTAACAGGTGATGCAATTGGGTTCCTCAGAATGTCAATCAGTCCTACCATTTAGTCACCAGTGTACTAATAATAAATACAACAAAATAGTAAAACACACAAATCAAAAACTGAACATAGCTGAAGATGTCTGTTAGGAAACGCTAGCAAAATGTCTTCCAGCACAATTAGATGGTGCAGCATTCAAAATATGGTACCGTTTATGAGCAAAGTTAGATTAAAATTATGCTGTAACAAAGAAGAAGCTTCAATCTTTAATGTGCTGATCCCCACAACTGTTACCTCGTGAAGCAAATTAATCTCACAATCAACTTATTGTAATCACTGAGTCACCAACTTTGCATGATGTACATAGAAACGTGTACACTCCAAATACTGAATGAAATGATAATGGACCTAAACCATACCATAAAAGACACCAAATGTTCACAAAACACACCCTGTATGTGAAGCAATTGGGGCCACAAGCATGAACCAGATGGGTGCAATACACGGAAAACATGCTCTCCCTAACATGCAGTCTATTAGGGCTGCAAGGCAACTTCGGACACCAGAACAGAGTCCTATCCTTCTCACATCCTTTTCCAAAAATGTCACACAAAAGATTATATAATGGAAACAGATCAAATGTGTTTTTAGTTTTCAGCTGGACAAAAACAAAAACAAAAAACATTCCATCACTACAGCAACCTTGAAGACTATCATAGAATAGAGCAAAGTTAAAATGTATAGACCTGTGGCAAGGTCCAATGTGGAGCATTGAGTCAAGCTGGTCAATAACTCCTCAATTTGTGGGATCAATTGATCAAAAAATTGTTTAGAGGTGGTCCTATATGCCCTATCCAGTATCCTTAGCATCCCCTTCTAAAGCATCCAATAATAAATCCACTTTTTGTCTTTCGTTTAAGGTCTGCATGCTTATCGTGTCATTTCTCTCTTCCACTCACCCAATTTCACTTCTACCCCAGTATCCATAAACTTGGGGATCAAAGGTGCTCCCATAAAGAAAGACATCATCATGGTCACTGGGTGTGGTGCCTCCTCCATACTGTTGGCAAATGTGCTGCTCAACCCAACCAAAATCCTGCCAACTGCACCAAGATTTGTGACACTCACTCGCTCAGAGGGGCTACAAACAGAGGGGTTATTTTTAATATCCTCTCGGCCCAAGAGGTTCCAGTCCAGTGCAATAAAGCACTGAACAATAATAGATAATTGATCAGGTTCTTTTTATTTGGATACAGAGCTAAAATACAGGGAACAGTGTCACCAAGAAAAACACAGACAATAGATACAGTAGTCTCCATGTATAGGAACACCTCCTAAGAGAACACTTTTGTACACTTGCATGAAGCAGGACACCAAGCCAAAACCGATTGGTGGTGTGACGGGGAGCCCCGCCCCTGTGTACATTTGTGCGCTGTTTATTATGATTTATTTGTATTATTATGATTTGTTTTACCTCTCGTGAGAATGCGTGACTGTCAGCTAAGTAATTTGAATTGGCTGTCAGTCACGCAGACTAATTTAAAGAATGCGACCATCTCCGGATTGATTGATTGTTGTTAATCTGGGGATGGTCGCATATAAATGGAGACCCACGGCTTTTGCGGGGAAGTTCAGGAGTGGAGAACGAGAGTCAGAGAGAGGAGGTAAAAGAATAACTAAAGAAAACAATTGCTATGCGTGCTGATTCAACATCAGAACAAGTCTTCTTACGGGTCTGTGATGTCACCACCACGCCAGCCTGGCACAGTGGCAATATCCATTAGAGTCTTTCAGAGCAGGACAGTTGGAATACATGTCTGTGTAGGCACATGGGTTTGCTCTTAAGTATAGTCAGTAACAAGCACCATGTCTTAAGAGTATTTATTTGCATAACTGAATTAGATGTTCTGAAACATAGCACATTGTGACAAAGAGCGAATGAATCCGAATCAACAATCTCCCTCTCGACCTGTGAGGGCACTGTACAACAGGAACTGTGTGCCTTGTACTGAATGGTTGCGCAGTTCATTCCAAGGGCAGTCGGAAGCCGGCCATTCAGGAAAGGGATGGCGTCACGGTACCAGGAGTCACCACCCTTGTACGGTAAGCAAAGTTTCATTCATGAATTGCAGGAGACGTGATTGAACTACTATCGGAGGGGGCGGGGCTTAGGGTACTTTAGGGGGACGTGACGCCGTAATCGGTTCCTTTGTTGTGGTTGATGAGAGGAAACGAGGACTGTTCGGAACCTCAGTTAAGTGTTTTGTTTTATTTGCAAACGTGTGTGTTTTGTCTTTGCCAGACTGATTCAGCACAGATCTGGGAGTTGCAGACTAGGGCCAGCGATTCACCCGGACTTCACCGCACCTGCACTTAACCAGCATCACTGTTTCCAGCACCGCACCTGCACTAAGAGCATGCACTGTCCGGAGACATGTCTGTGTTTGTGTTGTGTCTGTGGTTTTGTAATTATTATTTCGGGACTGCGGCCCCTTGTTTTGGCACTGGCAATACCCATTGCTGGGTAGAGCCAGCTTTATTATTTAAACTTTGGTCAAGAAAAATAAAGAACTTGAACCGTGAACTTTGTGTTTGTCCTTGCCTGAAGCACCTGCATCACCCTTTCACTACGCACTGCAACCCACACGTTCACACACATAAATTAGCATCTAAAATTATCTTTCAAAAACTTTACTGGATATTGAAAGAGTTACCCAGTGCATTGCAGAATAGCAATTTTTTAAAAGTTGTTTAGAACCAATAATAAAATGGTAAGATACGTGATCATTTTGTTGTTAATACCGTAAATTAATAGTTTCTACACTTACTGCAGAGCTTATCTTTACAAGCATTTGGGCACACCACATGATGGACCAGCTCTGTAGGGTGTGATTAATAATTTTTGGTAGTTTCCTCTGCACAGTGTAAGATAAAAAAAAAGAAAAATCACTGTGTAAATGATTGAACTGCTAGATTTGTAGAGAAGTGTTACTTGTAGATACCTAAACTTTCTAACAATGCAAAAGAGTGTTGGTTAGATCCCAAAAATGTTGTTTTAGCTAAAGAAGCATTTAGAATGTTCTGAATCTTGCTTCAGATTAAATTATATTAAAAAAAAAAACATAACTTCCAGAGGGCAGTACTGGCATACATAAACATATTCATATTCAGAACCAGGGCAATGAGCAACTGCACAGCCAACCTTGTTAGACCTGTATCACACAACCTACAAGGGAATTGAAAATCATTCACAGCAGGTTTTTTTAAAAAAACAGAAAAGCACAAATGCATTAGTGGTATTTTTGTTATTATTTCTTTGAGAAATTTGACATTGTAGATAATGGCTGCAAAATAAGTTAGACGCTAAACTAAACTATTAAGGTTTTGGTTGGTAATTAACTTTTACCTGAGTGTAATGCCCAACAGCAGCAGCATTTGTTGATCCAACTCCATACTTACAATACTAGGCTTGGACTGCTCTATCTCAGGAATTTGCATTGGAGGACATGTAAAGATTCTCACCACACCCGCTAGCTGTGAAGTTTAAAAATATATAAATATAAATTAGATGGCCTGTTGAACAGATATCCAAGATGTCTGACATTTTATAAATGATAGATGAATAATAGTTGTGTCATATTATGTGGGTTATAGTATATTCCATCCCCGCTACATAGTCTCACTTACAGACAATATTTTTGGTGCCATTTATTGTATATAATAAAATATTTTCTTGAAAAACATAATAAACTTACTACTGATTGTTCTCATGTCAGAAGGACTGTGATTCATAGAGCAAGTATTAGCCCATTAGCAGCTGCCTCTCCACTCCATTCCTTTGAGTGAGAAAAATAAATGACATATATTAAGGGAATATATATATATATATATATATATATATATATATATATATATATATATATATATATATATATAGTGCCTTGCATAAGTATTCAACCCCTGTGGACTTTTCCACATTTTGTAGTGTTACAACCTGGAATTAAAATGGATTTAATTAGGATTTTTTGTCACTGATCTACACAAAATAGTCCATAATGTTGAAGTGGGGAAAAAAATCTACATATTTTTCAAAATTATTTACAAATAAAAAACTGAAAAGTCTTGATTGCATAAGTATTCACCCCCTTTGCTGTGACACCCCTAAATAAGCTCTGGTGCAACCAATTGCCTTCAGAAGTCACATAATTAGTTGAATGGAGTCCACCTGTGTGCAATTAATGTGTCACATGATCTCATATTAAACACACCTGTTTCTGGAAGGCCCCAGAGTTTGTTAGAGAGCATATCTAAACAAACAGCATCATGAAGACCAAGGAGCTATCAAAACAAGTCCGGGATAAAGTTTTGGAGAAGCACCAATAGGGTTGGGTTATAAAAAAATATCCCAGACTTTGAACATCCCCCGGAGCACCTTTAAATCCATTATTAAAAAATGGAAAGAATATGGCACAACCGCAACTCTGCCTAGAGAAGGCCTTCCACCAAAACTCAGTGACCAGGTAAGGAGGGCATTAGTCAGAAAAAGCAACCAAGAGGCCAATGGTAACTCTGAAGGAGCTGGAGAGATCCAAAGCTGAGATGGGAGAAACCGTTCATGGGACAACTATAACGCGGACGCTCCACAAAGCTGGGCTTTATGGAAGAGTGATGAGAAGAAACCCATTGCTGAAAAAAAAACATATTAAATCCCGTTTGGATTTTGCCAAAAGGCATGTGGAAGACACAGCAAACATGTGGAAAAAGGTTCTCTGGTCTGATGAGACCAAAATTGAACTTTTTGGCCTTAGTGCAAAACGATACGTGTGGCGCAAAGCCAACACTGCTCATCACCCTGAGAACACCATCCCCACGGTGAAGCATGGTGGTGGCAGCATCATGTTATGGGGATGCTTTTCATCGGCAGGGACTGGGAAACTGGTCAGGATTGAGGGCAAGATGGATGGAGCCAAATACAGGGAATTTCTAGAGGAAAACCTGTTTAAGTCTGCAAGAGACCTGGGACTGGGGCAGAGGTTCACCTTCCAGCAGGACAATGACCCTAAACACACAGCCAAAGCTACACTGGAGTGGTTTAAAAACAAGAACCTGGATGTCTTAGAATGGCCCAGTGCAGAACATTTCTACAGGTGCCAGTATTTTGAAGTTTTTGACATTGCATTCGATCTCGCTCTCGATCTCTCGATCTCGCTCTCACTAGTTAACTACCCATTGATCAAACAATTACCTACGGCTCCAGCCACATTCTCACTTGTTTATTTAAGGATGGGGAAGTAACCCCATCCTTGCCAAATAATAACAATGCCAGCTTTTCACCGCCCACAAATAATAAACAATAACGTTGTGTGGCTTTCGTCCATCCGCACACAAATACAATATACAATAATAATAATACAAATTAAAATAATAATCATACATAAATAAAGTACACACAAGGGGTGGGCACCCCGTCACAGGTCTAAATCATCTTCTGAGTTTACAAACTGTATGTGTTCAAGGCTAAAAAAAGGTACAATTGGGAGTAACACTGGGTGGGCAACTTTTTCCTATGATATGGTCAGTGTGACAAACATTCTTAAACAATTCATCAATACAAAAAAAGGTTTTATTTGTTAAAGGGGTGCATAATACTTTTTAGTTTAAGGCCCACCCACGTCCAAATTCCATGTACTGGCTCTGAAGATGAATCAAGTAATTTTCAGTTTCACCTCAACAAATTCAAATGGGCTGGTGCTTGCTGGGTATTCAGTGCTTGAGTACTGTTGCAAATGTTAACGTTGCGATGTGTAGCTGCACATTGAAATCCAATCATCAAAAACAACTATGTAATTTTCATAATTTAGTTACATTTAGTTTGCTTTTTCAATGCAAGTACATTGTTCTATTCTTTTAGTACCTTAATGGCCTCCGTAGTTAGACAGAAGGAGAGAATGCTGGGAAGTCTGCCTTCTTTACTTTTCCTTTTTATGTAATCCTATACACAGTTTAGAGCTATAATATCTGCTGTCGCTGTTCAGTTGTTTACCTGATTGCTGAACCTTTGTATGGAGTTCGCTGTTGAATAAATCCTGTTGATGCACAATCCTGTCGTCCTGCCTGATTTATCCGTCATGCTACCGACCCAGAGAACAGAAGGTAACCCATGGCCTTACAATATCTTCTCGCAAAACAGATAAACAGAGAGCATGTTCAATATAGACAACAAATGTTATGTGCGTCATTCTACAGATAGGGGACTGTGGAAGGGTGTGGGTATTCACTGACATGGGAGACAGAAGGGTGTACTTGAAACACTGCACAGGTGCCATTTTATTTATTACTTTTGGTTTGTTTTATTTTCAAGTGCGTGTTTTAGCCCACAGAGGGCGCTGTTGTCCGTGGCCTGAATACCAGCGATGGTAGACAGGACCACGGAAATACCCACAGGTAAACAGTCCCGCTGACACACTCGCTGGTGCTCTCAAATAATAATAACAAAAGGCAAAATCAAAAAAGAGAAAATAAAACACAATAAACAAAACTACAAAGAAAAGGTGCTGCACTCAACACTTATGAGGTCTGCCGAAGGTTTCCCCCCTATCGATATTTTTCTTTTCTTTGGGTTCGTTTGTGTCTTTTCCCAGCTGTTCTCGGTCCTGGAACAGAGCTTCCGTTAGCTCGTTAGTTCATCTTTCAGGGTCCCACCTGAGGGAACAACAGAACGTTATTTATAGGGCTAGCAAGCTCACCAATGCCCGCCTCTCGGAGATAGGGAAAGCCCACACACCCTCTCTCCCACCTCTCTGTGTCACTGCCATAACTGACCAGCGGATATTGCAAGGCTGCTGCCCTCTTCCTGCAGCACTATGAACGCACCAGAAGAGTCAGCACAGATCTCCCCCCTCTTAAAGGGACTGTGACAGGCTAGCTGCAGGGATGACGTCAGGCCAGAAAGAATCACACACACAGGCAGTACTCGGGTTGAAACTGAGACGCTGTTGCGCTCAGTGTTTTAATAACACACAGAAAATAAAAGGTTTGAACAAAACAGAAAACAGGACACGTCACTTGAGGCCAAAATAAACAGACAAACAAAACGAATAGACACTAACAAACAGGGTGGACGAACGCTAAACACAAAACCATGCTGATGCTTCCAGCACATTGTAGCAATTATTTTCTCTGGTTTCTTTTTAGTTTTTACCTCCTCTCCACACCCATTCTCCACTCACGAACACACAACCCCGAGTGAGTGAAACGTGCATCTATATATACAATTGTACTGGGATTCAATTGCCAATTAATTATTCACTTAAATTCCAGCACGTGAACTAAAAAAAAACTTTATTAAACAAATAACTTTATTAAAATAATAACGTTTTACGTGTCAGAGTTGCTTCTAGTTTATCTGGACAGTGCCAGATATCTGAATGTAGCAATATGCTGAACAACAGTCGAGCTGACAGGCTGTGGATTGGCTGATGCGGAAGAAGCAGGTACAGGACTGGTTTCTTCTCTAGTTGCACAATATTCATTGGCTGGTTTTGAGGCACAGCACTGATTGGATGATTTAGAGGATAATAAAATACATTTGGACAAGTTACATCTTCTGTTAGTATTTGTTGTCCAACTGAACTTTAATTACGGCAAGTCAAAATGAAAAAGCCGGCACTTGTACGGATTGATTTTAAATTTGATTCACAGCTAATGCTGTGACTTAGCAGCGGGCATCTACTGTCTGATAGAAGCCACTAGAGCTGGAAGCTGATTGGCTGATGGTACTGAATCGTTTTCTAATGAAGTGATAGTAGCTGACTGCGACTGGTGTTATGCGTTCCGAACCAAAGGAGAGGGCACTAACGAAAGTCAAGGTCAACTACCACACACTAGAGCCTTCATTGAGAGGCTACTATCCCTTTTAGAAAATGATTTTTTTCTCATTATTTTCTTTTAAAAAGAAACACTTTAAAACCTAGATTTACCTTAAACTTGTAATGGCTCATTGGGTACCCTTCTGCTGAGAAATGTTTTAGGAAAATAGTCCCAGAAATGTTCATAAAAGATCACAAACATAATTAGAAGAAAAAAATGAATAACTTTATTTTACAAAATAAATAAATAAATAAATAAATAAATAAATAAATAAATAAATACTTGTCAGAGCTACTTATAGTTTACCTGGAAAGTGCCAGATATCTGAATGGAGCTATACTACTGAACTGTCCATGTCACGGTTTGTTGTTGTTGAAAGATGCTAAACTCCAGTCAAGCTGACAGGCTGTGATTGGCTGAGTTAGTAATGGCAGGTACAGGATTGATTCTTTTCATTGGTGCAAAGTCTTGATTGTCAGGTTTTGGTGGATAATGAAATAAATTGTTGATGTGACCTGAGCTTTCATTATGGCAAGTCAAGGTACTTTCATGGATTGATTAGTCTGTTTCAAAGCTCATTTCAAAATGGCAGCTGTGTCAACAACTACCAGTGATTATATACCGATACAACTGCTGTGTCAACAAGTACAGGTGATTATATGGTGACACAGACTCTGTGTCGACACGTACAGATGTTCATATTGTGACACAGCCTCTTTGTCAACAAGTACGGGTGAATACATACTGTCACAGCATCATGTTAAAATGTATTCAATTCAGTTAAGTAGATTTTCATTGGTAAAACATTCTTCTCTAAATTTTGTTATTTTCTTTCTTTGGCTTTAGCCTTGGAAGACAAGCACAGCATGACACAGCATGTAATGGAAATCATGTCACATCAGGACTTCAGCACTATTATCAAGCATACCATGTTCAGAATGCAAACCGATCATAAATTAATTCCATTTAGTAATACATAGATGCCAATGTAGCACATTTAAAAAAACAGTTTCAGCCTGTAAGGTTTCCCATCATTTTCAGAATAAAACTACTTAAGTCATTGTAGTCCT
The DNA here is from genome assembly GCF_902713425.1 of Acipenser ruthenus. NCBI lineage: Eukaryota > Metazoa > Chordata > Actinopteri > Acipenseriformes > Acipenseridae > Acipenser > Acipenser ruthenus. The sequence continues at coordinate 16,022,516 of NC_081193.1, forward strand.
GTCCACTTGGGGGCACTCCCACCTCTCTCTCTCTCTCTCTCTCTCTCTCTCTCTCTCTCTCTCTCTCTCTCTCGTAGCAAAGGAGAGATATATTTTTCTGGATACAGTGGTTTTAAAAACAATTTGCAGCTACTGTTTGTCTTTTTAAATGCCTACCTGACTGTGTCTGTAGAAGACTGTTTGCTTGCTGCTGGAGAATTGATTGGTTTGGTAACATTAAGTCAGCTTCCAGAATGAACAAAGCAATTGTTATGTTCCTTAGCCAGGAGCAGATTGTTAATAGATCAGTTCAGAGTGGGTTCTGGTTTAAAAAATCATTTGTTTCTGTTTTACCTTTAGTCACCCCCCCAAAAAAAGTAATGCTGTCTAATGTTTCCCCTTTTATAAAAAATAAAGTCCTGGAGAGAGAGCTGTCCCATTAAATCAAGATTGTGTCTCCTATAAAAATGATACCGCTTGTTTGTAAATGCCCGGATATTTTAGGAGACCAATATTCATGTTAGTTAGAGACCAGGAAAAAATATTCGACCTTTCAGTAAAGATCACAGTAGACAGTAAGGACTATATTATTTTTATTAGTTTTGAAACTATGAGATGTTTCAAATGTGGAGAGCATGGGCGTCTGAGGCAGGTCTGCCCCCAAAATAAACAACCAGCTGACACTGCGGACAAGCTTATCAGTGCCGAGATTGTTCAGAGAAACACAGGTGGAACATAGCCGGAGAGTAAGGAGGCTGGGCAGGAGAGACCGGAGCCAGCACCCCAATAAGAGACCTATTATTGAGACTGACAGCCAGGTGCTGTCCACTGAGCAGTCTGGCCCAGTGAGGAAGAGACAGACACCAGCAGTCACAGATCCCTGAAAGCAATGAAGGTGAGTCAGTATGTGTCTGTTTCTCACGGCAGCTCTGGGTTACAGTCTGTTGCTGCGGTGAGGCGGAGCTCTGAGTCTGAGAGTCACGGCAGCGCTGGGTTACAGTCTGTCGCTGCGGTGAGACGGAGCTCTGAGTCTGAGAGTCACGGCAGCGCTGGGTTACAGTCTGTCGCAGCGGTGAGACGGAGCTCTGAGTCTGAGAGTCATGGCAGCGCTGGGTTACAGCCTGTCGCTGCAGTGGCTCAGGGCTGAGGAACGGGGAGTCACGACAGAGCCGGACCTCAGTCTGTCTCTGAGTTAGATCCCTGTTCAGGGAGAGGGGTGAGCGGTAACGCTGGGGATCAACCTAGCGCTGCTGTCGCTTAGTCTCGTCTGGCTCCCAGCTGAAGGGGAAACTGCTTGATGCTGAGGAAATTGAACAGGAATCAATGGAAGAATCAGAGATATCCGGCTTTGAAGAAGACATCGAAGAAGATGGGGTGCTCTCTGACATCTTGCTGTTCTCTGACATTTCGTCTAGTCAGCAGGTTAGACCCAAGATTTACACTTTGAAACAAATCACTGATTTTCTAGACATCATCAAGAGAATAAGGGGGATAGAAGTGAAGCATAACTTCCCTAATTTAAAATTGTTTCTGCATTCCTGCAATGTTAAGCTTTACTATGGCAAAGTTTCACTCCAGTGCCCTTTGAACTCCTGTTGGATTTAGCCTGTTTTGGTTTAAACTATTTTTAGCGTCTATGGCATTTTTTCAAATAGGATCTCTAAATATAAATGGCTGCAGAGATGTACAGAAATTATCCTTACTGTTTGAGTTTATTGAACAGAAGCGGGGTGGTGTTGTGTTCCTACAAGAAACCCACACAAATGCAGAGAATCAAACACACTGGTTAAGAGACTGGGAGGCAGAAGCAATTTTAAGCCATGGCTCTAATGTTAGTGCTGGGGTTGCTGTTTTATTTTCTCCAGGGTTAAGAGCGCAATTAAGTTGTATACAAGAAATTGTACTGGGTCGTCTTTTAAGAATGGAGGCTGCTCCCTATCTGGAATGCTTTATTCACTGGCCATAGAGCCCCTGCTGCACCTGCTGAGGGGCTGGCTGGTTGGCTGGGCACTGCCCTCCTCACCGTCCCCTGTCACAGTGAAGGTGTCTGCATATGCAGATGATGTGAACGTGTTTGTGTGCAGTGACGGAGACATCAAGGCACTAAAGCAGACCCTGCACACGTTCCAGAGATCGTCTACGGCAAGAGTTAACTGGGCAAAGTGTGACACATTCGTGATTGCACCCCCCCTGTTCTGCCCGAGGCACTGAGATGGGACAGGACAGGTAGAAAAGTGCTGGGGGTGTTCTTCAGAGTGGAGACCTATATGCAGAAAAATTGGGAGGGCCTGGTGGACAGGGTGAGGGGGCAGCTGCAGAGATGGAGGGGACTGCTGGCCCAACTTTCCTTTAGGGGAAGGGTCCTGGTGATCAATAATCTGGTGGCTTCTATGCTGTGGCACAGGCTGGTGTGTCTGGACCCTCCACGGGGCATGGTGCAGGAGATTCAAAGAATACTGCTGGAGTTCTTCTGGAGCGGGAGACATTGGCTGCAGCCAGCATTGCCAGCAGGGTGGCAGCCTTCAGACTGTTCAGAGGCTCCTGTACGCTGGGGAGGAGGCTCATTGGAAGAGACTGGCTTGTTTTTTTCCTCAGCAGTGTAGTGGGGCTGGGGATAGACAAACACCTGTTTTAATTGAGAGTACCAGAATAGCTAAAATAGGTCTCCCTTCTTTTTACTTGAGTGTTTTAGATGCCTGGAGGGCAGTGAGGGTGGAGAGAGATGAGTGGTCTCTGACAGGCAGGGTCCTGTTGGAGGAGCCCCTATTTTTCAATCCGCTCTTCCCTGTGCGTTTCTTTCAGTCAATGACGCTCTTTGCCAGCTTTGTGAGGGCAGGAGTGACCAGGCTGAGCCATCTGATCAACCTTGAGCTCTCCTGCTGGCTGACTGCTACACAGCTGGCTGGGCAGCTGGGCTGGCACAGAGAGGCTGGCAGAGAAAATGATTAGTGAGCTGAGAAGCTCTCTCTCCCCCGAGCTCAGGGAGGCTTTGAGGGAGGAGGTGTCCAGCAGCACAGGGCAGAGACAAGATTTCATCTTTCCAGGACTGCTAGTGTGTCCAGCAGTAGGTGAAGGAGAGGGGGATGGAGGGAATGAGGGAATGCTACTAAACTTAAACACACTTAAAGACTTAACTTTTCACACAGCAGGGAGCAAGAAAATCTACCAGTTGTAGATTTTCACATCACATTTTTACCAGTTGAGGGGGTTGGTGGATTCAAGATGGAGGGCATGTCTGGAGGTAGAGGAGGGGTACAGGATAGTATGGAGGGTGCTGTATAAATTGCCCCTCACCAAGAGAGTGGGTGACCTGCAGCAGACAATCCTGCACTGTATTGTGTCCAGCGGCAGGTTTCTCCGCAGAGTTGATTCTAGCATTAGCTCAGAGTGCTGTTTCTGCTCTGCAGAAGAGACAGTGTTCCACATGTACAGCGAGTGTATAAGGCTAGAACCACTCTTCCATCTCATACAGGAGCTCCTGCAGGGCCTAGGTGAGGAGTTTACTAAAGAGCTATTTATCTGTGGGGTTCCCTGCAGTTTTAAAAAAGAGAAGCAGGTGTGTTTTAATTAATTTTATAATGGGTCAGGCAAAACTAGTTATTTTAAAATCCAGAAAGAACAGTATCTCTGGGACCAGGCTGACTGCAGTTCAGGGTGTTGGTGGTCAGCCGGATAAAGATTTTGAATTTTTTTAACTAAATAATAACCCGGAGGACTTAGAGAGAGGTGGTGTGTGGGAGACGCCTTGTGTGCTGTGAGTGAGGTGGGGGAGCTCCATTTTTTTTTTCTAGTATTAATTTTATTTTTATTAATTTACAGAGTTTTTATTAATTTGGCTTTAATCTGTTTTTAACGGAAAGAAAACACTGTTTTGTGTTTATAGTGATATTTTATGAACCTTTTATTTGTTTAAAATCTGTTTTTAAGGAAAACATGATGTATTTTAGGATTTTTAATGCTGATGAGGCAGCAGGAATCTTAATTTTGTTGTGTTTTACCTTATTGTATTTAAATGAATTTTAATTGGAACGTTTAGTAAAGGATCTTAAAAGCCAAAAGTCTCTTACCCCCCCCCCCCCCCACACACACCCTAACAACATAAACATACTGTATTACTTAATTGCTGTTTAACCATTAACTTTGGTTCTGCATGTTGTAAGTAACAAGAACATTCTCTTTCGAAACTAATTGCTGTAGATGCCAGACTCAAAGTGGCAATTATTCAGCTCAACCATTAGTGTGACTGTACTGTACATTTCGATGAAACTGGGGTAAATGGGAGGGCTTTCCTAAGAGTGTGCTTTTCCCAGATAAATATAAGAAAAGCAAGTGGTAGCAGATGATAAGTGTTCCGTTACAGAGCAACATGTCTTATCTTGACTGCATCTATGCAAGTGAGTTTTTCAGAGCAATTACATTTTCACTAAGTAAAACAGGCTCATTTCAACAAGCCATACAGGGAACCGTTGCATTCAGATGTAATGACACTTATTTCTGCATGGCTGGTCTATTGATTTACCATTTTTCTCTTTATGTACCTAACCTTACTGCTCATCGACCTACATAACATTTACATATTTAGCTGCTGTTAACTGCTACTTCTTTTAGCATATATTGCAGTTTACACTATAGTAAATCCATGTGGTAATTAACCAGTCACTGAATAATTGTGTCTGCTTATATCAGGTGGCTGATTATTTTCGCTCAGTTGTTTACATTTTATTTTTTTATTATCATCTTGAAAACCGACATTACATATATATATATATGTATTCATAACACCTTTTTTCAGTGTTGTCAAACCCTTGTGTTACTATAATGGTTATATAAATATATATATATATATATATATATATATATATATATATATATATATATATATATATATATTTATTAGATTTCAATAAATACAGCAAAAAGTGTTAATGGCTACAAGTCACAAAACTGTGTTTGAAATACTGAATTTGCAATTACATTTTGTGTGAGAGGACCACAGAATGAAGATGAGCTGCCCAGACTGCAAAGTTTGTACTCAGGAACTACTACACAGGATGTATTAACAGAGCCTATGCCACAATTTTCGGGTTAAAAACAAAAAAAAAAAAAAAAAAAAAATATATATATATATATATATATATATATATATATATATATATATATGTTTAATAGCAGTTTGTAAGTACAATATTTGATAGCATGGAGCCACACGCTTATTCAGTCATCCCTGGTTTCAAATCTGATTCACACCACAAGGGAATTTAATTTTGTAGTCTTGATGGTAAATAGCATGAAGTATTCAGGTCTAAACTGTGTGCACATAACACATCAGACAAAATAATGTAAGTTTTGAGTTTGACTAAAATCACAATAAAATCTTAAGACATTACAATAATAAAAATGTTAGCAAGTACAAACGTGACAAGTGAAGACCAAAGAACACATTGCTTACAATGTAGAGCTTTTATGGACAACTAAGTTGAATGGCTATCTTTAACAGCACGTGTTAGAAGACTTTCTCGAGGGATGAGGCAATGTGGAGTATGATAAGAAAGAGAAAATACCATGCCACACCCAACAGAGTTCAGAACTGTTATGCAGCGTATTCGACTGTAGAATTACAGAGGACCTTACTGTAAATGTACAGTATGTCAGCTATTTAATGCTTTAAGGAATTATTATGCAAATCTAAATGTCATTACTAAAAGTAGCTTCAAATTGCATTACTGTCCCCCATGATATTTGCAATCATTCTCAGAGGTTCAGAAGCTGCTCTTCAGATCTAGTAGCTAGTTTTACCAGGCAATTCCATGTATTAAAAGAGTCCTGAGTTTAAGATAAAAATGAGGTCTATCTAAAACGACAGCCCAGTGTACTGTATGTTAATACTGGTACGCTTAAATTAAATGTACAACTGCCCACAGATCGGCTGGCTTATTCTACTGTATTTGTATAGTCATTAGTGATATTATTCAAGTCAATGAATCACCCTGGGGGAAACACTGATGGGACTTATATTGAGGAGTAGCTATAAACATATACACTGTTTAAATCATTGAAATAGGCACCGATGCATGTTAAGTTTCAGGGAGAGACCCTTATTACATCAATATAAAACATCACTCTTCCTGCTTTTGAACAGCTTTGCTGAAAAAGACTGGATTTGACAAAAAGCAGTGGATTCCAATTTAAACAGACACACGGTATCTTGACAAAGATATGTTAACCATAGAAAAACATTTACATACATACATCATAAAGGGGAGGGCTTTAAATTAAACAATAAAGTGCTACTGCACAATATCATTCATTCATCCCTTAATTTAGTTTTTTTTTTTTTAAATAATGCCGCTATTCCTCTGTCTACTTAGTAAAAACTGTACAGCTCCAAAAGTACTTTTTTATGTACCTTCAAGTTTTATCAAACAGGGAGAAAAGATCAATTCAAATGCAGTAAACTACTGTATACTTTTTAAAATATTATTCTTAACAGTGTGACTGCTTTCCATTATTGACATTTCGATTAAACACTGCGCACATAATTAATAATTCATCCTGTTTTTCTGTTATGAATATTAAGATAATGGTAAATCAAGTTATTTATTGCAATGGATAGCGACACAGAGAACTTCCCCACATTGTTTTCTGAACAGCCTGTGATGTGACCTGGAAGTACCCTCTTCTCTATGCTGAGAAGGGGGACTTGGAGAGCAAAGGTTGAGGCTTACTCATGTGGTTTTGCTTTGTGCTTTGGAGTACTGTGCCGGTCCATGTTTCTCATATTATTATTATTATTATTATTATTATTATTATTATTATTATTATTATTATTATTATTCAAGAAGACTTACAGGGCAGTACAGGGGTACAATGCAAGTTGAATATTTAAATACAGTATAGTTTACAGTAAGTGCAAATAATACTACTAAAATACAATGTGAAATATGCAACAAATTAGGATTACAAGAGGTTATATATACAATGACATAATAGTAGTGCAATAGGGCAAGGATAGTGCATTAGCTGAGGATCCAGTAACGTGGTGAGAAGATCAGGGAAGTCCAGTGCATAGTAGGAGGTGCAGATCAATAGATAATACAAGTGCAGTCTAAACAGGCTTACTCTAATTTGGCTGTTAAAGGCATTTTCTCCACTAGCCAACAGAGAAAAGAAAACAGTCGCCCATCATAGTTTATTCTAATATGCCTAACTGTTACACACTGCCAGCGTATGTTTAAAAATGCACTGTATAAAACCCTGATATAGCATTTTAATTTCAAGACCACGTCACTAACATACTTTCTATAAAATATGTTCTAAACAAAGTTGTTACGGCAGGAGAAAGGCAGACAAAATCAAGCACATCCTATATAGATTTAATTTGCTAAAAATATGCGAAAAGAAAGTTTACCAGCGCTAGGGAAAATAAACAGACACTGCTGGGGAAGGGCTAAAATAATATTTATAATAATGCAACTTCCAACAAACACGAACAGAGAAAAAAAACAACACTATGTCACAGACGATTCTGGCACATCCCTTTTGTGCTATAAGTCATTAAATCCTTTTGCATGGAAGGCCTCGGTTTTTGCCCACTGATAATGGGAATGGGAATGTAGAGATGGAAGCTCTGCTAACAAGATTTAAGTTTTTGCAGGTATCAGGCTTTTAAAGACACACCTGTGGTGGCTTTGACAGACTCACTGAGAGCAGAAACTGACCCAAGACTGTGACAGCTACTGGAAGCAGGCTGATCTTTGGGATGCAAATTGAACATTTGTGAAACTGCATGTGTGTTAAAATGTTGTAATAACTGTACTGTGTTTTAAAGAATATAAAGTCAGCAGAAATACTAACAAACTGTTAAAACACATTGTTCATACAAAAAGTTATAATATGCTCTGTAGCCTATAGTTATGTAAGAGCATTCTATATTCCTGTTTATTCTGTTATAATAAGGACAAATATTATTGTATCTTTGTAAGTCTGAGTAAAAAGGGAGCTAGGTTGGGGTCACACTGACCAAAAAACACCTGTGAAATTAGCTAAACTTGTCTTTGTCTGAGTTACTGGTGCCAAGGTTTATAACCTTGAGGAGAAAGGCAGAAATGAGAATCTCATTTAATTACCTCAAATTGTTCACAGTCAGGTTTCTTATTTATTATTATTAATTTCTTAGCAGGCACCCTTATCCAGGGCAACTTACAACTGTTACAAAATATCACATTATTGTTACATACAATTACCCATTTATACAGTTGGATTTTTACTGGAGCAATCTAGGTAAAGTACCTTGCTCAAAGGTACAGCAGCAGTGTCCCCCACTGGGGATTGAACCCACGACCCTCCGGTTAAGAGTCCAGAGCCCTAACCATTACTTTAGTAGTCTTTAAACTAAACACAGGTATTCTAGAATAATTCAAACAGAATATAAGTGTAGATGTTTTATTTTAACAGAATAACTCACGTTTGAAAATAAGAGAATATAGTGCAGAAACTAACTTAAAGTAAAAACTTCAGTCAAAGCATAATAGTACTAGTCTGTGTTAAGCACATAGTAGGCTTGCCAAAAAGAAGGTAATTAATCTTGGTAACCCTTGCCTGTTTGCAGTACAAGGCGGAGGGTGATGTTAGAGGGTTTTGGAATCCAAGGTTTCTATAATAAGTGATCTTTTACATATAAGAAATACCTCTTGGTACAGGAAAGGGGGAGTCAGTGGTGAACTATATGGACTTAAATCATAGGAACTAATGAAGACCTGGTATCTTCTACTAATGATGGATGACCTCGACAGAGGAGCAGGTGGATCGTAACTTGCCTGAACAGGATTCTTTGTAAGAGAAAAACAGAGAGAGGTCACGTTTAGTTTAATGCACTGAATGGCTAAAATGGGACTGTTACATTTTGAATATGTTCCTGATAGACTGGATTTAAGTGAGAATACTTGGATATATAGTTGCCTGCTTTGAAGTTTGCTATGAACCTTCTACCAGCCCCTATTCAATATGTTTTAGTTAACTGTTAAACTACATCTATACATGTAACATCAGTTCAAAAGTTCACCTTACATATTTCGGAGATGTAGGAGAGATGGACTAGGGGATGATGGCTAATTAATCTTATGTAGGGAGTTACCGGGTGTTTTGCAAATGTTGTTCACTTGAAGGACATGAACTGTTAAGGCTAATTAATGTTTAAGATTTAATTATGACTTCTGACGTAAAAAGCGAAGCAAAAACTCTATAAAAAACCGAGGTAAAATCTTAGTCAAGTGTCACTCAGCTTGCTAACTACAAACTGATGTGATCCATGCTCTGAAGATCTCTGATCGAGCTGATTGCTGTTGGTGTCGTATTTAGAAGTCTTTGCCTTTGAAGACAGTTCCTGTCCTTACAGTATATTCTACACTTCCATATATATTTTTGGGAGGTAAGAACTATTTGGAATTTATATCTCTCTTATATTGATGCATTGCTATAAGGTATATGACTTATGTTTTAGTCTATGAGATTGACATATTGAATGTTTTAGGACTTAGCGGTGGGCGTTTTTAGTTTTATGCATGCGTAGCCTTATGGCAAAACATGTTGTAACCATAAATGTATTGAAGTATTAATGCTATTATACCTGTTCAGGCACTGGGCCGCCCATTTTGCCTGTCAGCTGGGATTCGACATAGTCTGTAACTACTCAATCCATTTTTTAGCATTTAATAAACCGAAGGGGTACTAATACTACTCTGATTCGTTAAAACTTCAAATCGAATGAGTCTGTGTGAATTTCTTGATTATTAAAAGTAATCTGGATACGTTGCAAGCCCAGTGCATGTCTCACCTGAGTTTAAGAGTGTGCTTAGAGTATATATATAAATAAAAAGAGTACGTGCGAATCTGACAACTAACAACTAGATTTGTTCCCAGAGAAAGGAACGGGTACCATAATGTAAAAAGAAAATATATGTCGCAATCACCAGATCTCAATCCAATTGAAATGCTTTTGACTGATCTGAAAAAAGCTGTAGACATGCATTGTGTATCCAATCTGTCTTAGCTGAAGGCCCAGATGTAACATACTGGTTAAGAATTATCATAAATGGGGGCTCCCGAGTAGTGCATCCGGTAAAGGTGCTCCGCATGGAGTACAGGATGCGCCCTATAGCCTGGATGTCGCCGGTTCGAGTCCAGACTATTCCACTGCCGACCGTGGACGGGAGCCCCCAGGGGGCGGCGCACATTTGGCCGAGCACCACCTGGGGGGGGCTTAGGTCGGCCAGGGTGTCCTCGGCTCACTGCGCACCAGCGACCTCTGTAGACTGGCCGGGCGTCTGCGGGCTTGCCTGTAAGCTGCCCAGAGCTGCCTTGTCCTCCGACGCTGTAGCTCTGAGGTGGCTGCATGTTGGGCCTGCAGAGTGAAAAGAAGCGGTCGTCTGGGGACACATGCTTCGGAGGACTGTGTGTGTTCGTCTTTGCCACTCCCAAGTCAGCACAGGGGTGGTAGTGGTGAGCTGAACCTAAATACAATTGGACATTTCAAATTCGAGAAAAACAGGGTAAAATTAATTACTACTAAATTTTTCAACAAAAATAAATAAAAAAAGAATTATCATAAATGTCTGAAAGCTTTAATAAAAGCAAAAGGAGGACACATGAAATACTAAACAGGAGTGCCAATACTATTGTCATGAACAAATTGTTAAGTGCTTTTATTTTTTTTTATATAAAGATTGTTTGTTAAACTACCATAAATTGTGTATTTTGGTCTTTATCATATTAATAACCACTTGTCCAGTTTGCAGCGAAAGCAATGTTACTGAGTGCAGTGTTGTAAAAATTGAAAAATTAAACAATATTAGACACCTAAAATAATTGCCCAGTATGCCAATAAAATAAATTTTAAAAATGTAATTTATGTGTCCCTTTTAACACAAATATAATATATTTGTCAAAAAAAAAAATACCAGAAGGTATATCAATAAATAATTTAAATTAGTTAAATTGATCATGTTTATCATAACAAAAATCAACACTGTACATTATTAGGAAGAGGCCTACATACAGTACATCCTGTCTGGTATGCAGGTCTCATGACAGAGGCTGCGTCTGCTAGCTATTGTTCAAATGTATGTGAAACTGACATCTATATGAAAGGAATTACCTTGATGTACAATTTCTTTAATGCAAGCTCAATCCCCATCTATTGGACAGCAAATACTAAACAAAGACACAATTGGTCCAAATGTATTTTCAGTAGTTCGGGACAAACACCAATCACAAAATGTTTTAGTACAAATATTTATTGTAGCGAATGCGGAGTATGCGATTTTACAGAAAAGTATGCTATATATACACATTCATTTGGTATCAAAACTAACTTGGTTTGAGGGTTCGCTGCCTAGCCGACTGGACGAGGCTGAGACCCCCATTGATAAAACTGTTATTAAGAAAGGTGGAGATGGGGAGGTGGTGGGTTACGATGAAATCAAAACGCAACTGAGAGATAAGTGAAGAGGGTATTTATAGTGCTAACAATTTAAATTAGCTAATGTGTAAATTGAATGATTCAATTTTGTGATGCGGAGATTGGTGTCTGACCCTCCTCCTGAACTTTAATTATAAATTTCATTAATTATCCACCAAAACCAGCCAATCAATACCTTGCACCGATGAAAGCAATCAGTCCTGTACCCAATCACAGCCTGTCATCAGCTCGACTGGAGCGCAGCATTTTTCAACAACAACAAACCGAGATGGGCAATTCAGACACCTGGCATAGTCTAGAAAAACTATAAGCAACTCTGACTAGTAAAAAGTTATTTGTTTGAAGTTATTTGTCTTTAATTATGTATGTGATCCTTTATGAACATTTTCAGGACTATTATTTTTCAAAAAGGTTTCTCTGTGGAAGAGTACCTGACGAATCATTACAAGTTCAATGTAAATCTAGTTTTTAATGTGTTTTTTTTTAAAGAAAATAAAAACAAAAAATGCTTTCTAATAGCCACAGTGTCTTTGGCTTGGGACGCATAACTCCAGTCATGGTCAACTACCACACGGTAGAGCCTTCATTTCTTAAAATAGATCAGTGATTTCCTTTAACCTGATTGATCATATGAAGTCCCTAATCTCTGGTAAAGGACCTTAATGTGTGGTCCAGTGGTTAAAGAAAAGGGCTTGTAACCAGGAGGTCCCCAGTTCAAATCCTGGCTCAATCACTGACTCACTGTGTGACCTTGAGCAAATCACTTAACCTTCTTGTGCTCCGTCTTTTAGGTGAGACGTTGTTGTAAGTGACTCTGCAGCTGATGCATAGTTCACACACCCTAGTTTCTGTAAGTCGCCTTGGACAAAGGTGTCTGCTAAATAAACAAATAATAATCATTCAAACTATGTTTGATCTCTGTTACAAATCAATCTACTGGTAAATACAGTATTCATTTATGTATTTTATCTTTTTCTAATGCTTGATGAAAGAAAATCTCGTTTCGTACACGCCCTTTGGATGTTATCTTTCAACCTCGACTAAAATCAGCTTCCTCTCTGTCCTATACGTTCAGTCTACGGTTTAAATGGAAAATAAATCAAACAACTTGATGCAGACCGATTACTTTCAGCAACTTTGTTTTGCCACATCATAACAACAAAAGGTATTGTGCTCTGTTCTCTAACAAAGCTAGGAGGCTTTGAATAAATAAATGAACACGCCGTGAACAAGTTACTGAACAAACAGCACAATCTGCATTAACACATGTAGGCTATCTGATACTGTATATTTTTCTTTTTTAGTTTCGCTAATAAATTCTAGGACCTAACAGTAACTTAAATTCTGAAATTGAACGCTGTCTTTGAGATGTTACATTCCACTGAAGCTGCCCAATCCCAGTCAGTCACTTGTAACTTCAAACTACACATCACATGGTCTAGCTCCAAGAGGTCACATCTGAATAAGGTAGCTTTTCAATAAGTCTTTTAATGTCTTTCTTGCGTTAATGAAACTAACAGCAGGTGTTTCAGTTTGAAGGGGATTTATTTCTGTTGCAGTAGATTTTAGTGGGGGAAGGGGTTACTTTGTCCCAGCTTATTATATTTTCTTTCCCATGAACTGAGCTGGTGGAATCCTTTGATATTTTAAAATGGTAGCTATTATGAGAAAATTACACTTTTTCAGTTGCTATGTAACAGTATTTCAAGATCACTTACATATGTAAAAACATCTTCAAATGTATATTTAGAATCCTAAATTATATATACCAGCTGTCTGAAAGAGTAAACACTACTACATCCCTCATTCAAACAATTTGCCTACATAATCACATTCATACATTAATAAGTTGTACCATGCACATTCACTTTATGAAAGGTAATATCAGAACATCTTAACATATGGTACCACAAACAATTTGTCCCATTAATTTGTTTAGAACAGGCAAGATAGCACAGTATATTACACTAATGACCATGCTTGTATTTCCCTCCACAGAGAATGGAGTTATCAAGCATACTAAGGTTTATTTGCCATCAAAGGAGATAACCACATGGGTTATCCTTAGTGTATACCATCATATGGTTCCCATTAAACATATTTACTGTTCAGTCCTTGAATGCTTACTTTTGATCCTCAATGTCTGGTAAATGTGCTTAAGAAAAAACATATATCCCATCAATACAATAATAGAGGACAAATGTACTGCAATATTATACTTTCGAAATAGTTTGCTACCATGCACAGCAACCACTTGTATAATAACAATAATAAAGAATACATGTATTTTTATTTGTATTATTGTTATTCTTTTGATATATTTGAGTCACTAATAAATTAACGTCGCTGTTTATTTTCTGTATGCAATTACTTTCCCCATCAAATCAGTAAAGTTGCTCAGCTGTTCAATACGTCTGATCGGAGGCAGTATGAAGAACAGCTGATCAGTTTTACTTGTTTGCTGCTCATAAAAATATATATAAGCCAATTTACACATTCACTTCATTCATGAGACGGGCAATTTTAAAATCCCATCTCAAAGTGTCGTGGGATTGTGGAGCCTGTTGGCAACCCTAGTCACAAGTCGACACCGTCAGTAACGCAGACTGGCTGAAAGTTTGTCCGACAACTACAACCACTTTGCTGCGTCAAAAAGTCTGTGAACTTTGGGGTGCTTCAGTCCTTCTGGTGCACCCGTAGAAGTGTCTGCAGAGGACGTACAGCTTTTGTCTGCGAAAGAAGTATAAACCAACCTGTGTGCGGCTGGCACGTTTGTTTTAAACTTGTGTTTTATTTGATACATTGTGGATTGTTGAGGAGTAATTGTTTTAACCCTTAAGAATAGATTCTAGAAGGGGTGGGATATTAAAGTGCTGTTTTGTATTGCTGTGTAGTATTATTGTCATTGTGTTTATATGGCAGCTGTTGTCTGCTGCCAATTTCGACTACTGCTGCTGGAGCATACCAGTTAATCTTAAGCACCAATTTAGCCAAGCTGTTGTAGAGTACTTTAGTAGCTTAGTTTTCACTGTTTGTTTTGCTTACACTGGAAGAACGGATTGTTTTTTATGCAATTTTTGTTGTTGAATTTATTTTATTGATTATTTGTGTTTTTGTTGTTCAATTGCTCTTATCTATTTCTGGTTGGACTGCCCTACCAGTGTTGGGACTTTTCTATAATAAAAATGTATTGATTTTTTAACATTGTCTCTCTGGCTTTTGTTGGGTGGGAGGGACTCATTACTAAAAGAACCTGTGTGCTATATATTACCCTCACTAAATTGTTTTTATTAAATATTTTTGGGGTTAATCCTCCATTGGCGTAGTCAGCTACAGAAGCACTGGGAAATAATTGTTATAGTTTTCCTTAAGTGTTACAGGCTGTACAAACCATTCACATTTCAGATCTGTATCACTTGTACATCATGTCCTTATGACCCTAAAGTTAATGCCAGTTTTAAGATGTAATACGTAAGGAATTTTAGCACAATGGTGTAAGCAATCAAATTGTGTTTTGTGAACTCCTGGTTGTAGAAAATTCACACAAGTAATGTTAAGCTTTTGTATAGCACCAAAGTTATGAGTCTGTGGTATTTTATGTTGCACACTGTAAATGTTTTTTTGAAAAATGATTGCATACTACAAAATAAAGAATGGAGTCAAATAGAGTTTCTAGGGTCATATGTTTCAAGCTTCTTATATTTCAAGAGATGTGGGGCTCTAACAGATGGGAATTAAGAATTTTAGGGCATTGCCATTATTCCCCAAGTACTATTTTGCATTATATGGATAAGGTGCAGAATACTGATATACAAGTGGGATCCACTGGTTAACTTGACACGAAATGACTCAGTTTTCTCCAATGATCTAGCTGCAGTCAGTCCACATGACTACCATACAGGAAGTGATTAGATACCAGGAAGAAACAGTTTTATTTGTATTGATCTGCTGCATTATGCTTGAAAGCCAAAGTATATAAAAAAAAAATCAACACAAGACAAGAAGAGTGATTATGCTAGGAATGCTAACACACATAAAGGCACTTTCTAAATTGATTTGAAAAATAGTATAAAAAATGCATTCAAATAGAAGTTGTTCTGGCATTTACAGCACAGAATTCTCACACCCAGGTTCAGGTCTTATCTTTCCGATAGGTTTCAGGTCGTCTTTGTTGGGAAGGTGAAATCGGCATGGTCTGTGGTGTTCCACAGGGCTCTATTCTAGGTCATTTTGTTATTTTCATTATGGAGTGAACTTCCACTGTTACACTGATAACGCTCACGAAACACTGTACCAGGAAATACTTCTGCTGGTGTGTTATTAGCTGCTTGCCTTGCTGACATCAAGTGTTGCAGGTCTCACAACTTTTTAATGTCGAATTCTGATAAAACAGAGGTTATGCTAATGGAGTCGCAGAGCCAACTAAAAAATGCCAGTTTACTTGAGTTAGACTTTAGCAGTTTCTCATTAGAACTAAAACTATAAATCAGAAATGTGGGGGTCATCTATCATTCGAGACTCATATATCCTTTTAGCATTTGAGAAATAGCTAAACTTAGACCTGTTATTGCTGTATTTGATGCTGAAATACGAATGCATGCCTTTGTTTCAACTAGAATTGATTACTGTAATTAACTTTTCTGTGGTATCCCAAAATAATGTGTAGTGTCTCACAGCTCATTCAGAACACTGCAGCTAGAATTCTGACTAAAACCAGAAAATGTGAACATATTACCCCTGTTTTTACCTCTTTGCACTGGCTCCCTGTGCTGTTTAGAATAGATTTTAAGATTTAGCTTTTAAATCTAAGGCCCTGAATGGATTAGCACCCAGTTACTTACAGTAATTATTGACCCCTGTGACAGGGTAGCATCACGGCCTAGGCTGCTACCGGCAGGAAAGAGACCCAGAAACAGAAGCTGCAGTTCAAGCGCTAAAGCACACATTTATTAAACACAGGAACAAACAAACTGGCTTGAGGACCAAAATAAAGATCCAAACACTGCTGTCAAGCTGGGCATTCACCTTCACCTCCACCTTCACCTTCACCTTCACCTTCACCTCCACCTTCACCTTCACCACCACCTTCACCTTCACCTTCACCTTCACCTCCACCTTCACCTTCACCACCACCTTCACCTCCACCTTCACCTTCACCTTCACCTTCACCTCCACCTTCACCTTCACCTTCACCTTCACCTTCACCTTCACCACCACCTTCACCTCCACCTTCACCTTCACCTTCACCACCACCTTCACCTCCACCTTCACCTCCACCTTCACCTTCACCTTCACCTCCACCTTCACCTTCACCTTCACCTCCACCTTCACCTTCACCTTCACCACCACCTTCACCTCCACCTTCACCTTCACCTTCACCTCCACCTTCACCTTCACCTCCACCTTCACCTTCACCTTCACCTTCACCTCCACCTTCACCTTCACCTCCACCTTCACCTCCACCTCCACCTTCACCTTCACCTTCACTGAAGGAGTACAAACAAACAGTTTAACACACAGTTTACACACACCTAGGCATTTCTTCTCCTTTAAATACATGTGACCACTCCCCAGTTTGCACTCAGTTATCTAATTGGGGCATGGCCACACCTGTGACTGTTGGCAGGGACAGGATTAACCCCATCCCTGCCAACATTACACTCCCAAACACACACTATTTACAGCAGCAGGGCTTCTGCCCTGCCACCACCCCATATACTCCTAACTGCACTCTTAGATCATAGGATGTGGGGCTACTGGTTATTCCTAGGGTGAATAAAAATAGTGAGGAAGGGGCTTTTCTTGTAAAGCTAAATTATGGAATGCTCTGCATTCTTCTATTTTATGATGAAAGGTGCAATAGAAATGTGAATTGTTGTTGTTGGAACTCTGCAGTACTAAACACTACAGAACAAACGCAACCTGACAATCAATAAAGAGTAATCATTTATCATCCCATTTATTTGTTTAACAATTTTTACAGACACAGAAATGCTCAACGACAAAACACACCATTACATTCAAATTAGACAATCACAAAATGGTTGTTCTCTTTTAGCCATATGGGATTGGAATTTAATCATCGAATCACGGTTCAGAATATTCCCAGCCAGTCTCTTTTTGATTTTAATCTGTTCATGAAAACAAACACTAAACTTATTTTCAATCATGTGTAAATTACTTTGATGTTTTCTTCATGATAAATGGTGTTTCTTTCAAGATAATAATCTAAATATTACACACACACACACACACACACACACACACACACACACACACACACACACACACACACACACACACACACACACACACACACATATATTCTTGAGTAAACTTACAGCCGATTCACAAACCAGCTGCGTTAAATCTGTCTGCTTTCAACTCAAGCGGAAGCAGGGTATTACATTCCTTACAAATTACTATTGGGATAAGGGGGGCAAAAGTTCAACACATGTGTTTTGATATTTTAGCTCATGCATACTTCTTCAAAGTCATAAAAAAAGTAGCTTTCATAATAAATTGTGGAGGGGGCCAGGGGTCACCATACAGAGCTTAGCTCTTTAACAATACATTTCTGAAATTTCATTTGTTATGCAGACTTTCAGCATGTCTATAATATATGGATTTAGGGTAAGAAATCAGTTCGGGTTTGGTGCAGCAACGAATAGGTAGTCACACAGCACACACACTTCAAGCATGATTGTACTATTAACAAAGACATTGGTGAGTTCTCACTAATTATACTGAAAACATTTAGTTTCAACAGTGATGTATACAGCTGTTTTCTAATTGTGGGTGGGGGAGGTATTCATTCACTTGAAAGTATTCAAGCCTAATAACAGACATGTGTTATTGGCAAGTATTCTCACCTTGTTATGTGGGATTTCAGCCTCTATCATGATCGACTGGGTGTAAAGTGCTCATGCTGGGATGAAATGTACATATGGCTGAAACATTCAGTGGGTTCATGTTGCACAACATATTTGGAATACTGCAGGTAAGTATTCCAAATAAATATTCTAGATAGTCTGTTTTAATACTCCACTATGCAGACAGTTTACTATCCATAGAAATATCCAGAATACTACACACAATGGGCATGTGCAATTACAAAGCAAGACTGGTTAACAAGAGTAATTTGATGCATACCTGTCACAAAGACGGCCGGAGTGGGTGGCGTCAGACCAGATGCAGGAAATACACAGACAGAGATTTGGGGTTTTGGTTAAGCTGAGCGCGTGACTCAGGCGTAGGACGTTCGGGCTCCTCCCGCTTGGGCTGTGGACACTCAGGCTCCTCCCGCTCGGGCTGTGGACGCTCTGGCTCCTCCCGCTCGGGCTGTGGACGCAAAACCAGCAGGCATTCTTCCTCTGCTGGTGGAGACGGGGACAGCAGGCATTCTTCCTCTGCTGGTGGACCTGCTACCTGGGCTGCTGTTCCACGTATAATTGCCTCCAGGTAGCTGAGGACCAACCCCACACCTTCCTCCCAGGTGCTTAGGGTCTGTTCCCTCGCATATGCCTCCCATCGCTCTCTGTCCATAAACCGCAGGAACTGGACGACTACTGGGATAGACTGGGCCTCCAGCCCAGCATTTTCCAGCATCCAGTCCCGCACTTTGATTGCGTCTTCTGCCATTTTTTTTCCCCTCTTTTTTTCTCTTTTTTTTTTTTCAATCCAAAAATGCTGTTCCTGCTCTGGCCTGAGTCCTGGAGGCGCTGTAGATCCCACGCAGGACACCACGTGTCACAAAGACGGCCGGAATGGGTGGCGTCAGACCAGATGCAGGAAATACACAGACAGAGATTTGGGGTTTTGGTTAAGCTGAGCGCGTGACCACCAACATTAACACACGCACGCAACATACAACACATAACACACAATCATGTGTAAATTACTTTGATGTTTTCTTCATGATAAATGGTGTTTCTTTCAAGATAATAATCTAAATATTACACACACACACACACACACACACACACACACACACACACACACACACACACACACATATATTCTTGAGTAAACTTACAGCCGTTTCACAAACCAGCTGTGTTAAATCTGTCTGCTTTCAACTCAAGCGGAAGCAGGGTATTACATTCCTTACAAATTACTATTGGGATAAAGGGGGGCAAAAGTTCAACACATGTGTTTTGATATTTTAGCTCATGCATACTTCTTCAAAGTCATAAAAAAAGTAGCTTTCATAATAAATTGTGGAGGGGGCCAGGGGTCACCATACAGAGCTTAGCTCTTTAACAATACATTTCTGAAATTTCATTTGTTATGCAGACTTTCAGCATGTCTATAATATATGGATTTAGGGTAAGAAATCAGTTCGGGTTTGGTGCAGCAACGAATAGGTAGTCACACAGCACACACACTTCAAGCATGATTGTACTATTAACAAAGACATTGGTGAGTTCTCACTAATTATACTGAAAACATTTAGTTTCAACAGTGATGTATACAGCTGTTTTCTAATTGTGGGTGGGGGAGGTATTCATTCACTTGAAAGTATTCAAGCCTAATAATAGACATGTGTTATTGGCAAGTATTCTCACCTTGTTATGTGGGATTTCAGCCTCTATCATGATCGACTGGGTGTAAAGTGCTCATGCTGGGATGAAATGTACATATGGCTGAAACATTCAGTGGGTTCATGTTGCACAACATATTTGGAATACTGCAGGTAAGTATTCCAAATAAATATTCTACATAGTCTGTTTTAATACTCCACTATGCAGACAGTTAACTATCCATAGAAATATCCAGAATACCGCGCTCAGCATTTAATAACAGAACAGAAAATAAAAGGTTGGAACAGACAAAAACACAGGACACGGCACTTGTGCCAAAATAAAATAGACAAACAAAACGTACTAAACACTTAAACAGACAGACGAACAAACACGGTGAGTGAAAACACTATTTACGTGCTTACTTTGTTACTATTTAGTTTCTCCTTCTCTCTCTCCCGTTCTCCACTCACCGAACACCCAACCCTGAGTGAAAGAAACGTGCATCTATATATACTGTTGTGCTGGGATTCAATTACTAATTAATTATTCACTTGAATCCCAGCACGTGAATTAATTCTGTGCAACCCCGTGCTCACATATTACATTTAACCAGCACGTGAAGTGATTTGTGCTCTCCTAGTGCCTAAATACAAATCTACACTTTAAAAACCCGTGAAACACAGACCCGTTTATATCCCGTGTACCAATGACTATACACCAACATTAACACACGCACGCAACATACAACACATAACACACAATTGCACACAGGGGCGGGGCACATTGCCACAATACCTTATTCCTTCCAATAAACTAGCAACTGCTTTGTAGCCATCTACTGCTGAAGTATCTGTAGAGGATCAAAATAGAAAACAAGGAAAACTTTAATCCAACACTATGGATATAATGTAGTATTATTCCTGACAGTTAAAAGGGAGTTAAAAATGTCTACTATTAATCTTTGCATAAGTGTTGTTTTTCTATTTTATACTACAGCATCAACCTGTCAGCTCCGGAAACACACGCTGTTTATTTGTAATTAATTAATGACATTTAAGCCCTACATAAAGGTCAGTGCAACATTTAAGCCCAACATACTCTAACATATACGCAGGGACAGAGAAAGGCAAGTATTTGGAATATGCACTTGATTCTTGGTTGTAAATCTCCCTCCCAACCTGTGAGGGCGCTAAGCAGCGAGAACAGAGTTCCCTGGACGGGCTGGTCTGACAGTTCTTTCCCAGGGTTTAAGGGAAGTCGGCCAGCCAGGAAGGGGGCGAGACTCTGTTGCAAGAACACATTGACCCGGAAGGTAAAGGACGTGGCAGCCACAGATTGGAGAGGTGGTTGCACTCGTTTACCAAGGGGTCATGTGTGACAGCATAAAAGGGGACAGAGAATCGTAATCTGTTCCTTTGTTTTGGTAAATGTATTGGAGACCGGAAGGACCCGTGTTAATGTACTGTGAGTGTTTTGTTTGTTTGTCTGTAATTGCCTTGTCTTATGAATTGCTAGACGGCTAACATGATTCCGGAGATGTCAC
Source organism: Acipenser ruthenus (assembly GCF_902713425.1). Classification (NCBI taxonomy): domain Eukaryota; kingdom Metazoa; phylum Chordata; class Actinopteri; order Acipenseriformes; family Acipenseridae; genus Acipenser; species Acipenser ruthenus. The sequence goes on from NC_081193.1 coordinate 16,044,039, forward strand.
CGAGGGCCAGCACAAAGCCAGAACAACACTTCACCACTGTCACTAAATAAACTTGTATCACCCACCACGAGCACTACTGCACGCACCCCAGGACTGGTGACCGTGTCTGTATTATTGTGGGGCAGATATTTGTGTTTATTGTTTGGGACTGTAACCTATTGTTATTTACTCCGTGCAATACACATTGTTCGCCAGACCTGGATACAATAAAACCTGTTTCCATCTGGATTATAACTCTCTGTCTGTTTAATCACGCACTGCATCACTCCTGCACCTGTATCCACTTAACCACTTTGCTACAGCTTTACATGCAAATAGCTCAATATTCCACTTATTTTATTCCGAATACTCTTATTCAGTATAGTACTTACGTTATTATGACTATGGTGTTTATGTAACAGGTTTAAGCTTTCTTTGTACTTTATTTTGTATTTATAATTGAGTTTATAATCGAGGCTGTGTGGTCCAGTGGTTAAAGAAAAGGGCTTGTAACTAGGAGGTCCCTGGTTCAAATCCCACCTCAGCCACTGACTCATTGTGTGACCCTGAGCAAGTCACTTAACTTCCTTGTGCTCCATCTTTTGGGTGAGACGTGGTTGTAAGTGACTCTGCAGCTGATGCATAGTTCACACACCCTAGTCTCTGTAAGTCGCCTTGGATGAAGGCGTCTGCTAAATAAACAAATAATAATAATAATTTAAGATGTGTCGGTTTTTTTATTGTACTTTGATTATTTTATATTGTTTTGTTTTTTTAAGCACATGTGAATTTGTGTAATGAAATCATGTTGTAATTGATTAATTAGTCCAATTGTTTGTAGCTGGATACTTTATAAAGCTTCATTAAGAACAATGAGGAGAGGACTGTGAGGACATTCAGGATAATGTGCAGTTTGTGTGAGCATGGATGCCGGGCTGGGAAGTAGGAGCGGCGGTAGGGATTTTTGAGAAACTGCTACTTTGTGTGTGAACTTTATGAACTGTAGCGTATACTGGCAGTGGTGTGTATCCGCTTATAGCAATTTTAGCTCATGTGTTGCCACTGCTGCTACATTCTTAGCCCGGCAGCGGATTTGACTGTAGTGAGATGGGCTCCAATGTGATTATTTAGCCTATAAAATGAAAATCCATTTCTTTTCTTTGATATCTGTGAGAATGGGATTATTTAGTCAATGGAATACGTGCCCGATGCTCAGTATCTGAACTCCATTGGAGGTGAGATTGAGGACTCGCTAGATTTTGTTTTGTGTAGTCGTAGCACCGAGTTATTTTGATTTGAATACATTTTGTTGACTTAGTCCTCAACCACATCTCCAATTCACCAATGCAGTTAACTCTGGTTTGTTTTATTCTGCTTAGGTGAACTTCAGTGCTTTATAACCTGTGATGCTGACATGTTAATTACTGTGTCTAATCTGTGTACCTGATAACCCGTGCTGTTAAACTAGGGCACAATTGGGAAACATTACATTTGAGTTGCTCTTTCTTTCTAGAGTTGGCGTAGTCGGATTACTGCACGGCATGGTGGTGGATTGTCCTGAGTGTAGTTGCCCCGCTGTAGCCGTGCACACCCCTCACTGGTTTGGCTTTGTTACCCCGCCCCTGTTACATTTACATGACTGGAATACTTATTCTGAATATTAATATACTGAATAATAACAGACTATTAGCCTGCATGTACTGTAAATGTACTGCCTGTGTGTCCCAATTACAGTATCTTATTTTGTGCACAGACATCATTTTATGCTGTTTTTTTCATTTAAAAGGGTTTTATTCCTCTTTGACGATGTTCTTATGCAGAGTATTGGTTTTCACGTACAGAGACAGATGTTAGATGGCTACAATTTATTTATTTTATTTATTTATTGTATTTATATAGTACCTTTCATACCATGGTATCTCAAAGCGCTTTACAGACAGTATGTATCATGATCAAGAAACAAGATAGAAGAGTATAATCACACAATTAACAAAATAAAATGATATTAATAATAACAATAAATAGCAACTATCCTAGATAGGACAACTCGACAAAAAACAAAACAAAAACAAAACAAAACACAGGAAATAAGTAAAAATAAAAAATAAAATAAATAAGAATAACAAATAAAATAAAAAGTTAGCAGATACAAATAGATAACAGCAACTTTATATCTAGATTGGGTTAAAAAAGCTGATCTATAAAAATGAGTCTTTAATCTTGATTTAAAAATGCTGACCGAAGCAGCATCTAATAGAGGAAGGTAAAGAGTTCCACAGCTTGGGAGCATTAAAACAAAACACACTTTCTCCTCTCCTTTTCAATTTTACCATTGGGAGGCACAAAAGTCCAGCCTTAGCTGACCTTAAAGTGCGCAGAGGTTTATATGGGGACAGAATCTCTCTTAGGTACTCTGGTGCTAAGACATATAGTGCTTTATATGGTAATAGTAAGATTTTTAAATTAATTCTAAAATGTATTGGAAGCTAGTGCAATGAGGCCAACACAGGAGTTATATGAGCCTGTTTTTTTTGTTCTAGTCAGAACCCTTGCTGCTGCATTTTGAACAAGCTGTAAACTTGATAAGACATGATGTGGAAGTCCATCAAATAAAGCATTGCAATAATCAAGTCTTACTGAAACGAAAGCATGAATTAGTTTCTCAGCATCAGCCAAAGAAAGAAAATACCTACAGTGCCTTGCGAAAGTATTCGGCCCCCTCGAACTTTGTGACCTTTTGCCACATTTCAGGCTTCAAACATAAAGATATGAAACTGTAATTTTTTGTGAAGAATCAACAACAAGTGGGACACAATCATGAAGTGGAACGAAATTTATTGGATATTTCAAACTTTTTTAACAAATAAAAAACTGAAAAATTGGGCGTGCAAAATTATTCAGCCCCTTTACTTTCAGTGCAGCAAACTCTCTCCAGAAGTTCAGTGAGGATCTCTGAATGATCCAATGTTGACCTAAATGACTAATGATGATAAATAGAATCCACCTGTGTGTAATCAATTCTCCGTATAAATGCACCTGCACTGTGATAGTCTCAGAGGTCCGTTTAAAGCGCAGAGAGCATCATGAAGAACAAGGAACACACCAGGCAGGTCCGAGATACTGTTGTGGAGAAGTTTAAAGCCGGATTTGGATACAAAAAGATTTCCCAAGCTTTAAACATCCCAAGGAGCACTGTGCAAGCGATAATATTGAAATGGAAGGAGTATCAGACCACTGCAAATCTACCAAGACCTGGCCGTCCCTCTAAACTTTCAGCTCATACAAGGAGAAGACTGATCAGAGATGCAGCCAAGAGGCCCATGATCACTCTGGATGAACTGCAGAGATCTACAGCTGAGGTGGGAGACTCTGTCCATAGGACAACAATCAGTCGTATACTGCACAAATCTGGCCTTTATGGAAGAGTGGCAAGAAGAAAGCCATTTCTTAAAGATATCCATAAAAAGTGTTGTTTACAGTTTGCCACAAGCCACCTGGGAGACACACCAAACATGTGGAAGAAGGTGCTCTGGTCAGATGAAACCAAAATCGAACTTTTTGGCAACAATGCAAAACGTTATGTTTGGCGTAAAAGCAACACAGCTCATCACCCTGAACACACCATCCCCACTGTCAAACATGGTGGTGGCAGCATCATGGTTTGGGCCTGCTTTTCTTCAGCAGGGACAGGGAAGATGGTTAAAATTGATGGGAAGATGGATGGAGCCAAATACAGGACCATTCTGGAAGAAAACCTGATGGAGTCTGCAAAAGACCTGAGACTGGGACGGAGATTTGTCTTCCAACAAGACAATGATCCAAAACATAAAGCAAAATCTACAATGGAATGGTTCACAAATAAACATATCCAGGTGTTAGAATGGCCAAGTCAAAGTCCAGACCTGAATCCAATCGAGAATCTGTGGAAAGAACTAAAAACTGCTGTTCACAAATGCTCTCCATCCAACCTCACTGAGCTCGAGCTGTTTTGCAAGGAGGAATGGGCAAAAATTTCAGTCTCTCGATGTGCAAAACTGATAGAGACATACCCCAAGCGACTTACAGCTGTAATCGCAGCAAAAGGTGGCGCTACAAAGTATTAACTTAAGGGGGCTGAATAATTTTGCACGCCCAATTTTTCAGTTTTTTATTTGTTAAAAAAGTTTGAAATATCCAATAAATTTCGTTCCACTTCATGATTGTGTCCCACTTGTTGTTGATTCTTCACAAAAAATTACAGTTTCATATCTTTATGTTTGAAGCCTGAAATGTGGCAAAAGGTCGCAAAGTTCGAGGGGGCCGAATACTTTCGCAAGGCACTGTAATTTTAGCAATGTTATGTAGGTGATAAAAAGACACTTTTATAATTTTTCAAATATGTGCCTCAAAACTCATACCAGAATCAAATATAACCCCCAAGTTTCTTACATCAGATTTTATATTAGTTAGGTTGCCCAAATACATTTTTAGGGAGTTTGCAAGCTCTAGTTGTTGCTGAGAACCTAGCAGCAGGTCTTCCGTCTTATCTGATTTTAATTGCAAAAAGTTTTGAGACATCCAACTTTCGATGTCAGCAAGACACTAGTAAGACTGAAATAGCAGTAGAGTCACCAGGTTTTACAGAAATATAAAGTTGAGTATCATCGGCATAACAGTGAAAGTTTATACTAGGTTTACGAATGATTTCCCCCAGTGGCAGCATATACAAAGAAAATAATATTGGACCAAGAATAGAGCCCTGGGGGATACCACAAGTAATATTGGATAAACCTTATACAGACTCCCCTAAAGAAACAATATACTAAGTAGCAACATCTGGCTGTCCTCAACATCAGATGCACTTGATAAAAGATGGTTAAAGTTGTCAGCTAACTCATCAGTAGGAAGAGAGTGGGTAGTGGGGATAGTCTCACTATTTCGGAAAACCTTGTTAGTGTTGAAGAATTTATTCTGCCAGTTTTAATAGTACGTGCCACCCTCTTATTGGATAAAGGCAGTATAGAGTCAAAAAGAATGCAAAAGTGATCAGAGACAGAAAGATCTACAGTTAACAAATGTTGAATATCAAGGCCCCGAGAAATTACCAAATCTAAAGTATGTTCATGACTGTGTGTAGGTCCTGTAACATGCTGAATATAATCAAGAGAATCTAACAGCCTTAAACATGGCACAGATTCAATGTCAACATTAATATTAAAATCGATAGAGATTCAAATGAAGAGTGCTCGTCAACGCTTACAATTACCCCAGATTGTAATACTTTCAATAACTTGTACTAAATTGCTAATAACTGGGTGTGCTGTTGTTTACACAAAACAACACCCTGCCCTGATCATCACACTAGGATATAAAACAAGTAATAAATAAATGATTATGAAAATGGAGATGGTATAAAGTGCCATATCCTTAAAAAGAACAATGCACAGTTGCCCCCAGTTTGTCTAAGAAAATAACGGTTCTGTTTAATCAGTTTGCTGTTACATTTAGACAGTTTGCCGTTCAGTGCGTGAGAAGCCCATGCTATCTGCCTTAAACCATTCAGTGGAGACCATACTTCCTATGGCAAATGATAACACAGCCCTGTTGGTTCCAGAGCAGGATGTTTTTCTTTTTTTCGCTCCTGAATTTGCTATTTTCATGGGAAATGCTGGGTTGCAGCCCAATCATTTCAGTTTTTATTAAGATGTGCTGATAAATCCTGATTACTATATGGAGCCGCACAAGGAAAGGGTGGGGTACAACTTTCATTAAGTATAATTTGAAGAATCTTGTATTAGATGATTGAAGTCATTATGAAAAAAAGAAATTCTCTTGAAAGTTTCACTGGTTTTCAAATAAAACTTAAGAGGTAAACTGGCTGCAATAGTGATTTCCACAGCCAATCATTTGCCTAATGCGTCTACAAAAAAAAACCAGTTCTAGTTGCAATTATAAATACACTTTTAATAAATGATCAATTATATTTCTGAGATTGGTTCTATTTCAATTTCACAATGCTGGAATGAGAACCACACATACACTGCTTTGTAAATGTACTGCCACGTCTATTTCTCTTGTAAGAAACTATTAAACTTGACCTACAGAATAATATAATAAAGACGTGTACTGAATATGAAGTCAATATATAACAGTGTTAAGTCTTTCTCATCTGGAAAACAAAAACAAAGTCACATGACCACAATATGGTGAAGAGGTCAAAGTGAAGGGTGGCATTAGAAAACATTGGAAATATAAAGCAGTGGGTTTACAGAAACATATTCCCAATAGACATGCTTATTTTGCATCAGCATTCACACGTACATGCACTCCCGTGATACTTAAAAAAATAATGTAGCTCAGGAGGGAAAGTACCATACAGTATCCCACAGGGCATAACAATGTGTTTCATGTGAGAATGTACTCTATAATATATGTTTAATGTATTTACCATGAGCACATACAATCTCAACATAAACACGCATCCTGTTGTATAAAACAAAGTGGAGGAATGTGGCAGGCTGGCGTGTGTGGTGACGTCACAGACCTGGAAGAAGACAGACACAGATAGCACTGCGGTATGAATGAATGCGCTGCTTGCACGTTATATAAAGGAACATAATAAAAGATTTGAACAAATGAAAACACTTATAAAAAAAAACAACAAATGGCACGTTGACCAAAACAAATAGACAAACAAATAATAATTATAATATCGTGCTGGTTGTTCCAGCACGAGTAGCAATTGTTTCCTTTGTATCAGTTCTTACTTGTCTCTTTCCTCCTCTGGACAACCCACCCTGTGCAGCCAAAGCTGCAGGTCTTTTATATTCTGGCCGAGGGATTAACTGGCTATTAATGATCTTATTAACCTCTCGACCATAGTTTGCATGAGTTTAATAAATATGCGTGACTGTCAGCTAATTCAATAACTACTAGCCGACAATCACGCACTCTCACAAGGTATTTAAAAACAATAACAAATAATGGCGGACGAGTTTTTGCCTGTCCTTCAAAACATAATACATAATAAAATACAAAATAATACATAATATGCAGGGGGCGGAGAGTACGCCATCACAAGGACTCAAAGCTATTAGGAAGTGTTTAAGCCTCAAGAGTTTATCAGAACATCTCAGCCAGGAAATAATTCAGCATAATTCTTGTGCATTTAAACAAAGTTCATGACTGTTCTTTTGTAACCATGCCAATGGCAATGGGTTTTATATTGCCCTTTCATACATACAGTACAGGCAGCATGTGCGGTTTCAGCATCTGATTGGTTTTAAATTGGTCAGTTAAGACTGGAAAAGTCTCTTAAGAGCCACAAAACAGCAAGGCATCAATGCATTAATGGAACTTGCCTGCTCCAAATGGCACTTGTCAGGATACAGAGAAATAAAGAGACCAAACCCTTGCGTCACCTTCAAGCACACCGCTCAAGGACACTTTTATTTAAGGCAAACCCTAAACACAACATCAACACTCGCCACTTTGACTGCCATCTTCATTACAATGTCTGATCCTAACCTAACCAACATGTGCTTCCACAGCAGTTGTTCCAAAACAAACCCAACAAGAACGCAAAATGGACAGATTCAATTTAGCAGCAGCCCAACCCACACTGTTCAAGCCAAATTTAAACTTGTGGCTGAACGGTAATTGCTACATAAATCAACCGGAGAACTAGTGTCTGAGGACAGCGACTAGCACAACAAAAATGTGAGAAATATTGCAACTGCACTGTTACAATACCATCATTTTTCAAATTGTAATCAAATCAGAAACTTTTTAAGGGAAAATATCCATGATTTCCAGTACACGAGAGTAGATGTTAAAACTTCAAGCTGATTTGAACTCGGCTCTCGCCAAGATAGGTTTGGTATTTTGGCTGAAGGTTCAATATGGGGCAACTTTTTTTTTTTATCAATAGGTGTTTTTGTACTACTTATCTTGTGATTGTTAACACAGCACTGCTTGTACTTTCGCACACAGGATAAAATATGCAGAGGTGCTTAAATTTATTTTGCTGTTAGATTATTCCGACATCTGAAAAAACAGCAGATAATTTATTTTGTTTGTGGGACTTTGACATTTTGTGCTTTGAAAGATACATTAATGCCAAAGTTTGTGACAGAACATGTTTGTAGTATTTCTTATCATAGAGGTAACTGGTGTAAATCTGAAACAGATTTCTCAAAATGAGTGTCTGTGTGAAATATTAACTTTTGTTAAAAAATAGCAAACTGAAAAAGGAAACAATACTTGAAAGATATCCTTGGGTAAATACCATGATGCATAGACATTTATAATATTTAATACCACTATTTGGCACCTGATGCCCATTTGAGCCTGTTACTACACTTAAGGTTATTAAAGAAATGACAAGCCATTAATATTCACATATAGAGAAACCAGATGGTGTTCATTACAAACACTTACAAGAAGCAACCTACTGATGTGACACCTGATTGACAGCCTACAAAGCAAGACATTGTTTGATGTGATGTTCACTCTGGTTTCCTTCTGCTGTGGAGGAGATAGGTTACTCACATTTAGCTTCTTACCCTTTATTCAGCAAAGTGGTGGTTCAGGCAGGTAACTCACTTTTAACCTAGATTAAAATCATAAACATCAAGCATATTAGGCGTCTCTATCACATTCGTCAGTCAAATGGCTAGTATCTCATTCGTCCAATGATCAGCTAGAAAGGGGGTTATATCTTACCTCATTCCATTCGTCCCTGTTGTGTGTCAGATTTAGTTTCCTCCTCCCCAGCCTATACCTGTTTTCCTGCTTTGTCTAAGGGGGAGGGCAGCTATCCTGCTCCCCTGCCCATGACCTCCTACAGTCAACCTCTGCACCATCAGCAAACTAAATTATGGGCAGGGGTACCTTGAAGGGCGAGGCCAAAAGACAAAGATGTAATGATAATATGTATAACGTAGTATTGCCTTGTCTAAGCTTAATAAATATTGTTCTTTCTATTGCATGAGTTTCCCTGTCTGAACTAGCAATGAAACAAACTAAATTAAATAATCACTCAGGAGCATTTAAATTCTATAACAACCACTTTTGCTATTTTTGCTCAAACACAGCTCACCTTGAAAATACCTCTCCAACAAACGATATGGAGGATGAGATGGGCACACTGCAGCTTTCATAGCGTAGATACAAAGCTTATCTACATCTGTAACAGATACCATGCAGCTCTATAGCACTTTTACTGGACAGCCATACTTGGTCTGTCATACCTCCATTTTCTTGAAAACCAGCTTGTGCTTTCCATACCTATCAGGACTATGCATCTATTGCTTCAGCAACTTCTTTGTGATGCTGCCTGCTAGATGTGATGACCACCTACCAGTTCTGACAAGTTGTTACGTGGTGCACCACATATTTTATCTGTAATAAATCAATAACAACTATGACCAATGCTTATTGACCAACTATGACCAATGCATATTGAGTGCAGATCCAGTCTAATATGTTCCAGCTCCATTCTTTAGATGATTTCCAAAATGCTAAAAATTTGTCTGAGAATGACAATAACATTTGGATTACATTAAATTAACTGTGTGTCCACCCCACGTTCTGGTAAAGTAAGAATGCAGTTCTGGTTAATTTACTTTGAATTAGAGAGACTCTCAAAATAATAGTCATCATAAATAATGTCCTCACCCTCCAATTAGTCTAGTTCAAACAAGAATATATACCATTTATTTTTTAAACTGTTCATGGAGCAGACTTAATTAATATCACATGTATTCTATTGAAAACCCAACTAAGGGAACCTTGTTGTTTGAATATGTACAGTATCAATATTATGAAAAAAGGCTTTTGAAGTTTGCACTGCGATTTATGGAAGTGTATTTAAAAAAAAATGTTTTTGAAATATGATATCAGAAGTAACTACCCGTCATTGAAGTTACATGTTAATAAACATTACATAGATTTGCAATACAGAAATATAATCCATGACAGTGACATATTAGCACTATTACAAAACATAATAACCAATGTTTTACATCTGTCATTCTATGTGTTGGAGCTGGAAAATACCAATGATGACATATACATATATACAGCATGAAGTACAAAATTGCAAAATTACATCTGACTTCAGAACAAATCTGAAATTGCATATTAAATACTTATACTTTTAAAAATAGTTACAATTTTAAAACAATAAAAAAATACTGAACAATAAAGTATTGACCCTTTTGGAGTTATGTTGTATTCCTTTCAGAAAATTTGCTTTTTCCTTTGCACTTGCTTCAAAATAGGGTCCATAGACTTTTCCTTGAATCTATTTACATTTAGTGAATTAAGAGTATGCTACAAAGCATTCGTTTCTGTAAAGTTCCTTAATTAAAGCTCTTAAAAGGCTGTTATCGATAGTGTATTCAAACAGAATATAGTACCAAAATAAACAGAAGGATTTCATTGTATCTGTTGCCAAATTAATGCCTAGATCTAAAAGCACTGATTGCCCTCTTTCCTCATAGCTTTCTTATCTCAGCGATCCAAAGTGTTCCCTGAGCTCGAGGTTCAGGAAATGAGGGGTGAGGTGATGAGGGGTGTAGTATGAGAAAGGCAGGAGGTCTCTTCTGTAGTAAAGCACACTGATGTCTGTTATTAATACCCACTCCCACTACAAATAACAGTAAGTGAAAGACTGCATGCACTCACTATTTTGACTCATGTTGGCTTGGATTCAATTTTATGACATTTTCTAAAAGGTTATTGACCTTGTGTAATTATTTAGAATGAAATACATTTTGTATTTTTTTTTTGTGTGTGTGTGTGCATGTGTTCCTTCAAGTACATCATAGAAAGGAGGGTAAAATGTATGCCTCTTTCATGAAGGAAAATGTGAGATCTACAAAGCGTTGGAAATACATATTAGATAAGATTTACTGGAATAACTGTGTTAGATATATGTATTTTAAGTGATTAAATCTGTTGCACAGTAACCGGTTTTATGATATTTCAAGGACAAAGAAGTCTGCTCAAAACAATTGCTACTCTAAAAAGTGAGTGATGTATTTCAGTATTATTCACACTCAGAGAGCTCTAATTGTAAGATAAATGATTGACAAATGTAAAAGGTGGAAAAACAGAAAACACTGTAAAGAAGTGCCAAGTAAATCCATGATGGACTAGGAAGAGTGGTAAGGCAGCATTAAAGTATATTGGACAAGAGGATTCTAACTTCCACTCATGTCAATGAAGTTGATGCAGTGAGGTGAACTACCCCAAGACGACTTTCTTCTCAAGCCCACTGGAGTGCAAAGGCCAATGCAGTTGCCAACACAGAACATCGGTCCAGTGTAAACTCCATTATTAATTGAAAATGTTACTTTTAGTAGTAAAATGCAATGGCTCTCATGAATATAACCAAGGATGGAAAGTGAACAAGATTACTAATCAAATGTACAGTTGCACATTTTAAACAGGACAATCAAAAAATGACATTATCTCTTACATTTTTTGTCTGTCCAAGATAATATAATTTACATGTTGCATTTTTGCCAATTTTTTTGTTTATTTTTTGAGGTATTTGGTCTACAGCAGGGTGTAACAAAAATAAATGTTTACAGCTTAGATGGTCTTCCTGGAATTCTTTCAAGGTTCACTTTAAGTTCAGAATTACAGTTAGCCATAGGAATTCATTCATCCTAAAATGTAACTAGGATTACAAGTATGTTGTATTTTTTTATATAAGAGAGTATGAATCGTGATATCATATGACAAGTGGAACTCACACTTCCTTTATTTTTACTTTCTAGGGTTCCTTTATTATACACAAGATGTCACAAAGGCTCCCACTAACAGCACATCCCAGCAGACTGAAGTCAGACTCAGAGCGTAGCCGCACCCACTGTAACTGACTTTTTTTTTTTTTTAAACTGTATTTAGATACTGCATGAGGTGTACTTGAAGACAGTCTCCCTTTCTAGTATAAATCCTTCACGCAGAAGATATAAAGTTGGTTAGTATCTGCAGGTGAAAGGTGCCTGGTACTTTTCAAACCTCTGATATAGAGCTGTTCACAGAAAGATCTCAAAAGTTCAGCCTGGATGAAGGGTCTCAAGAAAAGTGTCCTTTTTATAAACCACGTATCAAAGTAAAGGTGCAAGCCAAATGACATGGCATGTGCTGCTTATAAACCAATTGTTTATTTTAAACTTCAGTGTATGGATTTGTGGCAGGGCAAAAGCCCTGCTGGTGTAATATATGTTTGTATGTGTGTGTGTGCGTGCGTGCGTGCGTGCGTGTGTGTGTTTTTGGGGGGAAATATTGGGTGGCAGGGAGGGGGTTTAAATTCCATGGTGTATAAAACGGGTGATCACGGGTGTTAGAGAGGTAGTTATGGTGAAGGTATGGTGCGGTGCGGTGCTGTGTTGTTTGTTGTTTCGTGTGGTGTTTTGTATTTGTTATTAAAATGTGCATGAGCACTTAAACTGCAGCTTTCTGGTCTCTGAGTCTCATTGCCAACATTACCCGGTCACAGGATTGTATGTCAGATGAATGACTAAATTAATATTTGAGATGGATAGTCTTAAATCAGATACCTTATCTGTGGTGTTGTCAAGTGGTCAGACTGGGAGAGCTTAACAGATGCCAGATATAAAACCTGCCAATAAAACATGTCATGTTGACAGATCTCACAGAATGTTCTCAAAATGCTGCCATTTATTAAATGGAAGGCACAGAACCATGACCAGAACAAAGTAACATTCTTGAGTGCCATTGCCCACAATGTACTCTACAGTATATGTAAAAATGTGAAATGACCTTAGATTGTCAACTGTTTCAACAAACATTTGGAACAATACACACACTGATTGCAGTTGGGTTCAGGATACTGAATGTTTTGCAAGGTATTATGATATTATCTAAACATTAAGGCAACTTCTGATAGCAAATATTCCTGTTTATAAATATATATATATATATCATAACCACCTAGGAATACACAGGATATCCCTTCCCACTCATTATACTAAACAGCATCCTGCAGCATAGGACATTGTTACCTTTTGCTAAATGATTAAAAACAATTTGGTCCAAAGAAACCTTGATGAAAAGGACATTTTCTCATAGTCCTTTTAAATGTACTGTTACCAATATGACATAATCATTTTCAGACTTTGAAATTCACACACAGCTGAGAGATCATCATTTTGTTTTAGGATTTGTAGATGTTAAAGATTAGCTCCCTTATAGATTACGTATTTTTGAAGGTGAGATTGAAGAATTATGCTGAATTTTACTGATTTTCTATGTGGGGTGGAATGGCCCACAAGCAGTGGCGGAATCAGTCACTTGTCTTTCCTATTGAGTAAATGATTCAAGGTTCTGATTATCTTTACAGCTTTGATGGTTGCAGTATGAAACAAAACACTGGACCATGGGGATGCAGAGCAATGTTCTCAGGCTTTGTGTAGTAACACGGTCACAGTTTTTTATTTTGTGTTTAGACATTTATTTATTGTAAAGGGTTATGTGCTTCAGATTTGCTATCACCCATCTGTATCTTCAGTAAGGAAACACAAATAAAGTGTTACGTAACACAAGAAACAAGAAACTCAGGTGCGTTGGCCAGGAGAAAGATAATTTCTCTTTTAAGAATCTCTTCTGCAACAACGCTCATTTTCTGTTCCCACAACACCCCACTCATTTCAGTCAGAGTACCAACATTGTTGCAGGAGGGAGACATTCTCTTTCTCTGGGAGAATGATCCTGATTAAAGGTTGATGTGTGTGTAAATAAGTATGAAAACAATCTGGATTATTTTGAATAATATATTCCTGGGGACAACACTGGATACAGCTAAAGTAAAGCAAAGCGTTTCTTGTATACACTTCAGGGTGTTCATAATGGTAGGTCAGCCCCCTATCACCTGTTCCTCATCCAGTCTCTTGACAGCTCAAGATTAATAACATTTGCTAAAGGGATAGGATGATGGACCCTGTGTTTTCCCATGTTCAGAAGTTGTGATACAAAAGTACACAAACTAAAAAGACACACTATAGGTTAATGTGGCATCCTTTTTGTTTTATTATTTAGAATGTTTTTTTTTTTTTAATCCAATGAATCGAGTATAAACTGCAGCCAGAATGCGGTACCTAAAAAACACCAGGCAATCCAGTCTCACAATGAACTTTCAAATTCTTGTTTTGTTTGTACAAACGCTGGTTTCCTTGGGAGAAAATAATAAAATCGTTTATGTTTTTATATTGCCATGTGTGGTTTACTACTGTATGTTTGTTCTGCTTCTGCTTAAGCAATGTGTTGCCAAGTTTAATAGAAAACTACACTCCTGCTGTGCCATAGTAAAATGGCAATTTAACATTATTCTACTTTAAGCATTAAACCTACACATAACATTAAATGATTTATATAATCTAAGCCAGGGTTTCCCAATCCTGGTCCTGGGGGACTCCTGTGTCTGCTGGTTTTCATTCCAACTGAGTTCTCAATTACTTAATTGAACCTTTAACTGAACTATTTATTAGCTTAATTATACCTTTTTAATTGTTTTCAGCTTTTAAACAGTTGGAGATTTCAAGTTAACTATACCATGTTATAAGTAACTTGAAATAGGCAACTTTTTAGGAGCTGAGAACAATTAAAAAGGTCTAATTGAGGACATGTTCAATTAAGGGTTTGATTAAGTAATTGAGAACGCAGTTGGAATGAAAACCAGACACAGGATCCCGCAGGACCAGGATTGGGAAACCATGATCAAAGTGGCAAAACAGTGATAAAATATAGGTTTTGGACAGGAGCTCAAAAAACTGCATCTAAAGAGCTTATGAATGTGTATATCGACAGTTTCAAAAACAGCAAATCGCAATAACTTACAATTGAGTACTTTGCAAGAAAGACGATTCCTAAAAAAAATTATTAAACCTGCACCCTTTAAAACAATTACAACTTCCCAACAAGATCAGAAGAGGACGCAGCATATGACAGTCCACACTGTTACAGTGTTATATGACAGTATGTCATGGTCTCTGGGCAAGTCTATGGTAATTATAAGTCAAGTATGAGAAATCAACCAATCACTTTTAAGGATTTGATAAAGTTCCAATGCATCTTATCTTGTGTAGAAATATCACCTGTGCACAGAAAACACAAAATAGTTCTAAGGTTTGACAAAAAAAACAGTACATTTGATAGAAGTTCCTGAGTACAGTGTTCATTTGACATTATACAGTTTTAAGTTAGCATGTTGTGTGTAGGGTGTCTCTTATTTGAACATAAATCATTTTGCTCTGTTTGACCAGCCTGAACGCTCAGTGGACAAGCTGCAGGATATCATAATAACACACATCCTACACACAACGTGTTAACATATGATAAATTAGATACTAATGCCAATAATACACACAAGGGCTTTCCCACTTTCAGTATTACATTGTAGTGATCACTATTCAATTAGAGGCTTAAAAAAAAAAAAACACTTTTATTATTAAACTACTTTTATTATTAAACTACTGTGACACACCCAGGAAATGATATTGCTGACATAGTGGATGTATATTTAAGATATCCATTCTTCCTGTCTTAAGTGTTTGAACAAACTATTCATTATACATGTTTCCAAGCCCCTTCCTCATTTCCTTTGTTACAGTCAGATCCCTTCACATTTACAGCTTGATCAAATATGTATTGTTTTTGAAGTTCATTGTTTTTTTTTTTATGTTACAAGTGACAAGGTTCAATATATTGTACGTTACCACTGGTGTGTCGACATACATACATTTTGACATCAATTAGTTTCCTTTCTTACAAAAAAATGTATTTATTGTCAGGTATTTCCTGCAAAAATTGGAAAGAACATATTAGGAAAATAGCAATGTAAAATTTATCTAACAATAGATTGGTCACTGTAATTTTGTCAGATTAGCTAGCTTTACCATGATTTTCTTTACTATACTTTACCATACTTACAATAACTGTGATTACTAAAGTATGGTAAAACAATAACAGTAACATGATTACATTTCTATAGAGCCTTTCATGGCGAAACATCCTAAACCGCTGTACAATTGCACAGGTTCCATTCAAATTTAAAGATAAACAATACATAAGAAGCAAGAAATTAAATAAAAAAAGTATCATGAAATAAAACCTGATCTCATTTGTATAACAGTAATTTAACTCAATTTCAATGAGATGATGGATTTGGGGTTTGCTGAACAGTTCTACTAATCATTAACAAAATAAATTAAAAACAGGAAATTATGCTAAATAAAACTCATGTCATCTGGAAAAACACAAAATTCAAAACTGGTGACGTGTTTCTCTTCTGCCAAAGCTTCGCCAGGGCAGTTTCTTATTGGATTTATATTTTTTATTATTTTTGTGTAAAATAAGTATGTGCTTCATTCTACTTATTTGGGGTTAAAATAATGTGACATGCTCCCGAAAATAAGAACATGGGTTCATAATGTTGAAGATTGGACTATAAAGCTTCATCTAATTGAATTGATCTTTCTTAGATTATTATAAAAAAAATGTTATGCAGAGAACCCCCCCCCCCTCCCTAAAGCATTCAGTAGCAGTCCCAGCCCTCTCTAGCTGGGTGTGAACTTCCATCCCCCAATGTTCTGCCTTGTCATTGGATTGCAACTGAATCTGCAGCCAATTTAAAACAGGCATCAGTCCTTTTCTAGTATCAAACACACAGGACCAAGATACTTCACCATGCCTTCATCTTTTGCTACCAATATGAGGTTCAAATTTCCTATCCTCGCCCTTTTTTTGGAGATTCTAATAATAGTTTTATTTGGCGTTTTTGTAAGCTACAAGGATTTTTCACATGGTGACCATAAACAAGCCTCAAACGATACCATCACCAGTGTTAGATTCTCTCAATTATACCCTAGTAAGTATTTTTTGTGAATTATTATCTTATCAATCTGCAAGAACCAAAAATTGGAAAGGGACAGATTTTAGAGTTCTAGAGGCTGTATTTCATATCACAATAAGAAATGGCAAACATTCTGTAGCTATGTTTGTCATTTGTGTACATGATATTATATTTACATTTTTAAATAAAAAAGAGGTTATAGGTATTATCAATAATTGTGAACCACCTGTGTATTTTATCAAAATATTACATTTAAATGTTACATTTATATTGCATAAAGATAAAGGTTACAGTTTTTCTATGGGCTTTTTATGTTTTATAAATTATAAGAAAATGTGAATCTACAACTTTTATTTAAGACAAAAAATACTACTATATTGGAGGAGAGAGAATAGTATGGTTGCAAACTCCTAAAATGAGTTAGGCATTTATGCTGAAGAAACAATCTATACTTTTCTTTTAGTGTATGCCATTGCCTATATTTAATTAGTAATTTGATTGACAGTTGCTCCACTGCTTTAATAATTTAAACCATAATTATATGATTTACTGTCATTTTGTTTGCCAAAACACTCATAGTTCTATGCTGCTGAGTGTAATTAAATAAGGCTTACTGGTTTGAATTTGTCAGTGTCACTCTCTCAGCATTTGCACGCTCAGAATGTCTTCTAAAAGATAAAACAACAGTGTGCTTTGATATGGCTTCTGTATGAATTGTTACCTGTCAGCAACATATGTTGCATATTAGTCAGAGGTATGTATCCATGAGGTTCACATTTTTCACGGCAAGACTCAGAGCTCAGCCACCACTAGTGAGAACTCTTATCTACTGCTGTACACTACTACAGTGTTGTTTTTCTTAAGTGTGTGAGTGTTTTCAACTGTAAGATTCTACACCGAGTCTAATACACTTCATCAGATAATACTGAAACAAAAAAAGTTAATTAAGAAGGACATATAAAACATACCAATACCTTAAAATCTATGGAAAGTACAGTAAATCTAAATTGAGAGGTTTTCATTTTTACCACTTACAGACTTGGTTCTAGAATTGGAAAGGGAAAGCAAACTTTGGTCAGCATTAACTAAAATGCATTGACTTGAAGATAAAATAAGTTTATATTTAGGCTGAAAGGAGTATCTCTGGAAGTCCAAAAAGAGGATCCTGGAAGACAGCATAGTAAAACAGCAAATAATGTATTCACCAGCAGCTGGCCAATGTAATGCAATGTATTTATTATCCAACAAGATACTAGGAATGATATAGTTGTAAACTTTAAATTAACAAATATAATCCAACTATGTAAGCAATTCAGGCACAAATTGTGTAGCCACCATATATAAGAAAGAACGAATAGTAATTTCACTTTGTAATGTGGTAATTCAACATGTGAAAATAATCATAAACTAATTGTCACAAAACTGTCCAGGTTTATTCTTTTTGAGCATTTGAAGTTTTGTGATCCAAAGGAACCAATACAAAATTGGGTTTTAATTTTTAATAGAAGTGAAGACCAGTTTAAACTTTATGTAATTTCCCAAATGTTTTCATCATATGTAAATTAATTAAGAAGTTGTGTGGCTCAAACTTTCCTCCTGTATCAAGAAAGCTATACAAACATACATAAACAAAGCTTCATTTGTGCGTAATAAACTAGTTATTAAAAAAAGGCATGTGTTTATCATCATTAGTCTGTGGTGATGAATTCAGCAAAATCCTTTGATATGTCCATGCTTCTGTTGTCCAGTCTCCAGGAGGTCATTTGTGAACACTATCTGATTCTAATCATTAAATAGTTTTAGTGTAAATCAGTAGAGTATTCTCCATCAGCTAAAATTGCAATTATTATTTACTATGTGATATATAGCAAATATGTTCCACTTTTATAAACAGAATTGCAATTTCAACAAGCAGGAATATAACAGGAAAACATTTAATGGTTGAATTAAACCAGTGGTGTGCCGTCAGGACCTTCAAGGTATTCTCTGCTGACCAGACAGTGCCAAGTAAACCGTCAGTCAAATGACTTAACGTTGCCTCACTCACTTGCGTACAGTGTGCTTGCTTATACTATGAAGCATACTACTCTAATTATTATTTGTTCATTTGTCGGACACCTTTATCCAAGATGACTTACAGGGTTTATTAGAGAGTCTAGGGGTTTCCTGAAGGGGATGTGATCAGCCAATAAGAGATCTCCATTTTCCCAGCATGTCTAAAACAACGACCAGATGTTAGAAAAAAAAAACAGTTGAGGGTATTCTCCATTTCAGTTGAAGGGCTTGAGTGAGTTTAACCGAGTCCTTTTTTTTTTTAGACAGGCGACCAATCAGGAGTGAGCAGAGGCGACCAATCATTAGTGAGCAACCCCAAAACATGAATATTCCTTGGTTAGCACTGCAGGAGGATAGCTGGATTTCGCATGATATTGCTTATAAATATACATTGATAAATACAAATACCTTCACAACATCTAATTAATTCAAATTTTAATTTACACTAAAATAAAAAAATGTGAGAAAATGGAGACATCATAGTCGATTTGGTTACGAATCCTTTTTCAAGGAGAACTTTCTCTGAAAAATTGGAGATTGTAAAAAAGGGAGATATACACCACAGATCCCCAAGCTGACACGGGAAGGGAAAGGATATACTCGGCACTTTAAGAATTCAAATTATGAAAGGTATCTGTGGCTTACAGGTAGCTGCCACTTAAAAAAAGAAGGGGGGGTTGCATCATTCAGCACACTCCAGAAAGAAAAACAACAAGCGACATGGCGGGCAGCGAGTGTGATGAGAGAAAAGTACAGCCTTGGGACGCTGTAGGATCTAGTTTCTCTGTGGGTAGATAGAAGTGTTCAGGAAGATCTGGAGTTATGCGTCAGAAATGAGAAAGTTTATGCCCAAATCTATTATGATTTAAAGCAAAGGGGCATAAACCGCAGGTAGTGTACACCTAACTCACACACTCAAGAACACAAAATTCTACCACATTTCTCATCCTTGACCTTTATTATGTTAATATAAAGAAAAAAAATAAAACAATTCTAAACTTTTTTTTACAAAAATATAGTAAAACAAAATACAGCTGTACCATACATACAACTATGGCTCTCGTTGCCCTCGCACAGCTTCTTTTTTTAAGCAACCAAACAAAAAAAACAACTCTAGAAAAAACAACTACTATCCTTAAACGAGATATCTTTGGCAAATCATATTTTTAAATCCTTCTTTTTTTCCCCTTCAACATAACTAATTATGTTAAGTCGATACAATCAGTAAAATTTGTGAATTACAAAGAAATTCCTAAATATATTTACAAAGCGATACAAGATACAGGTGTACCGTTGGTCTATTAATTTTTGAACACCATTTGTTTGAGCATCTTTTGGCAAACTTAGTTCATTAATAACAATAATTAATAACAACTGTCTTTTGTTGCGTGTGAAGTCGGTTGCACGGCTCGAAGTCGGTTGCACGGAAAAACAACCCAGGCTCTCCTTACCGCACCGTGAGTGCTCGGTAGGGCCCCGGCGCAGCTCAGCTCAGCAGAAAAGAGGCACTACATTCTCTGGCTGTAGATTAGAATCCTGCCTAAAAACCTAAAAACTGAAAGTACTGCATATCAAATGCAAAATGTTCAAAACAGATTTTAAACTGTGAGACACTGGATTTGCTTATCAGTATTTTAGAGCTTGATGCTAATTGAGTTGTTTGAGAACAATGAAGAGTTTTGTCCACTTATTCCATCATATTAAGAACATTGTTGTTCTGAGTCTCTCTGCATAGGGATCATGACAGCTCCATTGGGCGTGTCAGTTTATTTGTATGAGATTGTCAAGATGGCAGCCTGGCAACAGATAGGAAAAATGGCCAACCAGTTATTCCTTTCTTGACTGGGATGAACCAAATTAGCTACAGAGGGCAAATGCTTCAAATATGAGGATAATATGATTACATGGGGGGGGGGGGGGGGTATATGGAAAGTGCTGGGAAATGCAAATACTTATTGAAAGCAATCAGTGGACATTGTGTTGACAGGACACTTCCATTACCTTGAACACCCAACATTAGTGAACACTCCCTGACAACATCCTCAGTACAAACGTTTGCTCCTGTGCCATGCTCAAGGGCTTTGTATGAGTATATCAATGAAATGTAGTAATGTTTAATACAAATGTTGTCATGTTTATATCATAAATAACTGGGTGAAAGTCGTTGCAAATAATGTATTTCCCAGTGAATAGAACCTTACCGCCTTCTATCAAGTACTGTACCCTGTATATGGAGTTAGCACCCAACTAATATAATAAATCTATAAAATGCTAATGTATGCGATATAAACTTCATTTGCTGAAACCAATTATGCAATGGTAAATGTGTCCCTAGTATGTCAAAGTAATGAGAATCAGGGAATTAATGAGAATCACATGTGTTAGATGACTTGTATTTTAATTTAAATTTTATTTACACAAAATTAATTTTTTTCTTAATCTCTGATGAATGGTTGAAGCCTTATGTTACAAAATACTAACAGCAGAAGCAATGTCAATGTGTGAAGCTGAAAAAAGTCTTGAATGCTACAATCTACGCAACTCACATAAAAGTAAAACAAATACATACAGAAAATGTGTAACTACTTTGCAAGTAATTATCTGCCAAATGAAAAATCCCATAAGACATACTTACAGTGCAACTTGAACTAGTCTCCCAGGAAAATGATGATTCTATATAATATTCAGTGCACACCGAAATGTTATACCGAGACTTTCAGAGTTAAGGTGAAGTTTAAAATAAAATGTTCTGCCCGTAATTACTGTTCCATGTCACTGTCGTCCTGTCCTTGGCTAGGTTCTTAGATTCACTATAGGTTCACAGAAATGATATTAACTAATGCATTCTGCTCTGGACAGTGTCTATTTCAGAGGAAAGCTTTAACTCTGTGTCATTTCCCTAACCCACAAGTATGATTGAACTAACAGGACATTTATCAAAGCATTTATTCCAGTTATTAGAGAATACGTTTCTTATTTTTTTTTTCTTTTTTCAGAATGATTAGAAACATAACACAGCAGAGGAATGTAAAATAATCTATGACAAAATCATAAGGGGACAGTAAAACAATAAAACGCAGAAAATGTCCTTTTACTTACTCGTTAAGTTACATCATTTTAACTAATAGTTTTTTGGTTTTTTTTTGTTTTTTTTTGCAGTGTTCCAGGATGTACACGTGATGATCTTCATCGGATTTGGTTTCCTGATGACCTTCTTGAAGAGATATGGCTTCAGCAGTGTTGGAATCAATATGCTCCTCGCTGCCTTGGGTCTTCAGTGGGGCATACTGGTGCAAGGCTTCTGGCACCTCCACAATGGGAAAATCGAAATTGACATTCTAAAGTAATTATATTTATTTAACCTCCCTCCCCAAACACAAGTCCTCTGTAATATAACATGTAGGCCATTTCTCTATGTAAATTATCATTTTTATTTCAAAAAATTTATTTGCATTCAAATAACCTAAAATAAGTACTAAAAAAAGCTAAACGTATGTTTTTGTTGTCTCTTTCACCAGAATGATTAATGCAGATTTCAGCACAGCCACTGTTCTCATTTCATTTGGCGCAGTTCTGGGAAAAACTAGTCCTGTCCAGTTACTGATAATGACAATCCTGGAGATCACTGTGTTTGCAATGAATGAGCATCTGGTCGCTGAAGTGCTAGGGGTAAGTGTGAATCTTTTCAGTCCACATATTTGACCTATTAAAGATGACTGGTACATTATAAGCACACTTCAAGCTACAGCAGAGCATCCAGATGACTAGGGAATGTGAAGAAGCATGACACTCAAAGATAAAGTCTTGTGAGTAAGTTTAATGTGTGGAGCCGCTCTGTGTAATAGGCTCTTATTGTACATTGTTAAAGGACTAATCTGTTAATAATTTGTATTCAAACAGGCTAATGATGTTGGGGCCTCAATGATAATCCATGCTTTTGGGGCTTACTTTGGTTTGGCTGTAGCCCGTATCCTCTACAGACCAGGGTTGAAAAATGGCCACGAAAATGAGGGGTCTGTCTACCACTCTGACTTATTTGCAATGATCGGTGAGTGTGCATATTGATTTTATTTATTTATTTTGTATTGAATCTTTATTTAAGCAGGAAAGTCCAACTGAGATTAAAATATATTTTTCAAGAGTGACCTGGTCAAGAAGGTGGAATCTAATCCAAAAAAAACACACACAAATTCAATTGAGCATAACTAACACAAACAAATTAATCACTGAGAAAAAAAAAAAAAGAAAAAAAAATCATTTTTTTTATTCAATTGTCTCTGAAGTTAAGCCAACTGCTTGTATACTTTGGGTTCGATTTATAAAATAATTATTGAACCATCCAAGCACCTTTTCACCTGTACCAATTTCCACAGGGCATATGTTTTTTTTTTTTTTGTTTTGTTTTTTAATTATGTTTTTTGTTTGAATCAGTAAATACATTTCTACATAGTTAAATTATATCATTATTTCACAAAGATGGATAATTAAAGTAAACATGGTATGCCACCTAATGGTTAAATATTGAAATGCATATGTTCAACATCACTTGTTTGTGGGTTTAATCTGTTAATCTGAAAAATTGTAAAATTCATAAAGCAGAATGAGTTGCAAAAAACAAACAGATTGCAAATTACATACAGGTAGTGGACAAAAAAATGTAAACACCAATGTAAAGTCACTTAATAGGGCGTTGGGCCACTATGGTATCCTGCTCTGTAGAGTTCTCAGCAGACCGTTTTTGACCATTTACCCAGGGGTCCATTTTTTGGTCCACTACCTGTATAATACTATAGCATTGTCTGCTTACCCTGATTCATTAAACATACATACATACATACACATACACACATACATACACACACACACACACACACACACACACACACACACACACACACACACACACACCAATTTATTTCATTACAGGTACCATTTTCCTGTGGATGTTTTGGCCCAGCTTTAACTCTGCTATTGCTGATGAAGGTGAAAATCAGTATAGAGCTGTTGTAAACACTTACTTCTCATTGGCTGCTTGTGTCGTTGCTGCATATGCAATCTCCAGCGTTGTGGAACACAAAGGCAAACTTGACATGGTAAGGGTTATATATTAAATACAAAAAGTTACATTAATTAAAGAATAGCTTCAAATTACTTTAAAAAAAAAATGAACTGCCCACATTTCATGATGTTGCAATCTTGTAATTATTCTGTCTGATTTTATTGCATTTAAATGAGACCTGTAAACATGGGCAGTCAGATAGTTCCTCAAATCATGCAGTGTTTTTTTTTTGGTCATATGATGAATACAGACAACAACAATATTGTTTGATGTAAAGTATTTCAAAACATTATGCTGCTTTATGTTCATGGGAAAACAATACATCATTATTTAATACCTGGTTGAAACAAAAACCTAGCCTGTTGGGGGTATTTGACTTAATCCTCAGTTGTTGTCACAATATGGTGCAATTGGCACTAGGCACCTTGTCTGAAGTAGGGCCAAGGAGTGAAGCTCACACTGCTACAGTTTGTATTACTCTGTGGATAAATACGAGAAATAATTAATCTCCAGTTCGGACAAGTTAGCACCAAACTCATCATATGGTATCCTCTGGTTTGTCTATACAGGTTCACATTCAGAATGCCACTCTAGCAGGAGGCGTGGCAGTAGGAACCTGTGCTGACATGAACATCGGCCCCTTTGGAGCTATGCTTATTGGTTTGGTAGCTGGAATCATTTCAACTGTTGGATTCAAGTTTTTGTCTGTAAGTATTTTGTGATTTGATTGTAAGTATCTGCTAAATGAATAAATAAATAATAATAATAATAATAATAATAATAATAATAATAATAATAATAATAATAATAATAATAATAATAATAATAATAATAATTCTTTTGGAGATAATTATATTTAAAGATACACATATATACCCTCTGCAATTTAGCATTTATAATGAAGTGTGGTTTGTAGCAGTATTATTACGTTCTCAAAATACAGGGACTTCATCTACTTTGTAGTTGTGCTGCAGTCACCGTTTTCTAATTCTCACTCCATACACTTAACGTTAAGCTCTTTGTATGGGCATATCCAAAGGATAGTAAAAGCATTAATAACAAAACAATGTGTCTAATAAATAATCTAACAAATGTGTAACTATAGTGCCTTTGTTTTAATTAGGGCTCTAGCTCTTCATTTCTATCTGCCAGCTGCTCTACCTTGCTTATATTTAGTTCATGTTTTGAAGCTGAAGTAAGTAACAACACAAAAGAAGGCATAAGTTGTACTGATACCGAGTGTACCAACCACCTGAGAAGTATCAGAAAGAGGTCACACTTTCAAGTGTGTTATTGAGCTTATAAAATGGCTCATTATTATTTAAGCACTGTGATTTTACTTGCAATAATAAAATGAGATCAGATGACATTGGGATGTTAGCAGCCAATCAAGAAATGTCTATGACATTGCTTAATGGAGGATCAACCTAATAACAGACACACATTACTGTAACTCACAGTTTGAGTATTATCAGTACTGAGTACAAAGTCCATCCAGTGGAAACCAAGTAAGCACACTACAGCGCAACACTTATGTTAAAATGAAATTCCCAAGCATGATCTTAATTTTGTGATGTACGTGGTTATACAGTGTGGGTAGAGCAGTTTTTGCAAGAGAAGTGTGAAGTGAAGTTACACAAATGGTTCCAATGGGTTTCTCTTTTATCAGTCGCAGAGCAACTGTACCTTTTTGTATGTATTTTCCTTATGAATGTATTATTTAATTTTTTTTTTTAGCCAGTCCTTGCATCCAAGCTGGGTATCCAAGACACGTGTGGTGTTCACAATCTTCACGGTATGCCTGGTATTTTAGGAGGGATTGCTGGCATTGTGGCTGTTGCAATGGGAGCATCTGAGGGGTGAGACTTATTCTTATTCTTATTCTTATTCTTATTCTTATTCTTATTCTTATTATTTATTATTATTTATTTCTTAGTAGACGCCCTTATCCAGGGCGACTTATATATTGCTCAAAGAGCCAACTTCCCAACATATTTATAGGCTTTTGATACCATGGTAACCACACATTTATTTCTCTTTAACTCTAATCATTGTGATGTCATTTACTATATAAATGATGTAACAATCTAGTGTTCCTTTCTATTTAAACCTTCCGGCACCATGGTAGCTAGTCTATTTATCCATTTATTTTCCTTTAGTCTTCTGTAAAGTACATTATCTAATTGCATTTTTTCTAAAACCATTAACTATGAGGGTGATGTAAGTATAGGTGCAGTGCAAATAATTGTAGATGCAAAATTCAAATTGCACTGTGCCTTATGTAAGCTTAAGAGCAATGCAAATTACTCAACACGCACAAACAATGATCTGCAATTATGATAATGAGGGTCTCAGTGAGCGCATCTGTCTATTTAACGGCTGCACTTGCAGAGTTAGGAGTACAGAGAGCAGTAGTCGCTGTATGACGTTTGTGGAGTACGAAAATACAAAGCAAAAATAAATATGTGAGAGGGCAGCAAAGTCCTCTTGGCGCACAGGAAAAAAACTAAAGTTTTCTGAGGAGCTGAGGGTCCTTACGGCTGAGATCACACAGCATGAAACGGAGTTGTTTGGAAAAGCCTCAGCCAACATCAGGTAGGCGAGTATCCTTAGGAAATTATATGTATTGGCCTGCCCCTTTTCAGCATGGCATCCAGAAATATGCCTAGTACTCCCAACAGACATTCCAACTGTGGTCTGAAAGGAACCAAGAGGCTAAGTAGTGCAGAGAACACAACACTTTCACATGTGCAGGGATAGCGGTCCCTAGATTGATGCTGGGGTCTAGCTCATCCATCAATTCAGCTATTAGGTCTAGGATGACCTGCGGAGTGAGACGATAATGCTTTAGCACTGCATCCTCCAGCATCCCAAACAAAGTGACCCTGGGATTGAATATGCAGGGTCTTCTTCATCTTGCCCTTCTCTTCTGAATGTGTTGCCTCTCCTCAACAACAGCTAAGTGTCCCTGCATCAGGAAGTGTACCACAGCTGCCATCCTAAAGCCAATGACAGGTCTCTGCAGGTGTGTGCTTTTATACAGCTCTCAATTACTCGCTTCTACAATGGATTGCACCTTGTAAGAAGAATTTTTGGAGGGTCAGCAATTGCCTAAGTGCAAGGCAAAATCCCTACATCACATTATAATGTTTGTGCCTGCTTAGTATCCAGATCCCACCCAATTCCATGCTCTTTTCTTCATTTGAATGCATTTCAATATAATTTTAATGGATTAATGATGGCAAAATGCAAATCTGATAGCGGGTGCAGAATGACAGATGAACACTATTCTTTACATACGACACATTTTTAGCAACCGTTAAAATCAGACTCTATGGCTGCTAAACATAATTTTATGGCAGCACTATGGGGGGTTTGCTCCCACAAATCACTTTGTGTGTATCCTTACATCACCCCCATTATGTCATCCATGTTGTGTCTGTTCCTGGTAAAATGCTGAGCTATTGGTTCATTTACTTTTTTATTTCTTATATTTGATAGGTGGTTCTGTATTCTTTTATATAATGATGTACCTGTCTCTCCTACATATTTTATTTTATTACATTTTATGCAAAATATACCATAGACAAGGTTGCTATCCTTGCATAACGGATTTTTAAGACTGAATATTTATTTTCTTTATTTGCGATTTCACTTTTATCTTTACCAATATATTTTGCACACTTCTGCATGTTTCAATGTCCCTTAATGTATCTATGGTCACTTTACTCAGCACGGAGAATCCACAATGAATGAATGATTTATTGATTGCAATTGCAGATGATTTAATGAACTGTTATGGGCGCTCAAGGCCTGAGTGAATGATAAATTTGGCCAGAGGCCTCGTCCGTGGATGCTCAAGGGCTACCTGTGCGAGGCCAGCTGGAAAAAACATGAACAATTACATGCATCCCAATGCCACAGATAGGAAGTGTCTATGAGGCCACCAAACCATGAATGGAAAAATAATAATAATGATTAACGCACCCCACAGTGGCGCACTGCTACCTACCCCCCAGAATATTGAAAAATGAATGAAGATGAGCAGCCGAGACACAGCGACATTGGAGAAAAACACACAGAGCCTTTATGTGCTTGCTGATAATGTGTTTGTTAGGGGCGGATTCTCCTTGCAGACAAGCAACCAAGTTTACAATGTTTACTGTGGACTAAAATGTCAGCCAAATTTGCACCCCTTTAAAGCTAAAGATCGGTGTTTCGGGAAATATTTTTTTCATATTTTCTGAATTATGAAGTATACGTAAAGGCTTCCAAACTATTTTTGAAATGTTGGGTAATAATTCAGAATATGTCATTATTAATGGTACTCTCTTAACCCTCTCTTCCCTTTTCTTATAATCAAGCAGTGATTTGTCAATGTTTCTCAATTCTCTCTCAATAATTTGCTCTTTATATCCTCTTTTCTTAAGATTTATTTTTAATTCCTTTCTGTTTTTTGTAGTCATAGGTTATTTTTCTCCTTATACCCAGTCCTTTAGAAATTGCTCTTTTAGTATCGATAGGATGTGCAGATGACGTAGGTACTGATGTAAAGATCTGTTTTACTAGATCCTTGGTCAAGTTTAACCAAGGTGTCTAAGAATTCAATTTCAGATTAATTTGCCCATACACGTGCTTGCAAAATGCATACCTAATTTGGAGACTATTGCTGTGTCATCATTCTATTTGTAACCAATCTGTTAACCTAATTAAATACAACTTTGTTTCCATTGGGTTCTGTCCCAATTTATAGAGGCTGGGTTTTCAAATTGAAGGGTTATTTTATAAAGCAGGAATGTCAAAGAATGCCGGAAACGATATATCCGTATGTGTTATGATTCTTTTATGTCATATGCTATTTGTTTCATTCTGCCCCGACAGTGCGTCATATGAAATGCAGGCAGCAGCCTTGGCTTCATCTGTGTCTATTGCCATTGTGGGAGGAACTATCACAGGTATGCAAATCCAGTGTTTTAAAAGTATTTTAGTAAACTAGCCAAGTAGTTGGAAGAATTGCTGCTTTAATGCAAACTTTAAAAACAAACATGGAAACATCTAAAAAAAAAAAACATGCTTGGTCTATTAGTGCAGTAGTCCTCACTTCTGATTTTTTTTCAATCTATTCTAGTCTAGTTAATTGAAATAAAATGTCTGTACCAACAGCAGAGTAAGGGCCAAAATAACATGTTCAGTAAAATACTGCCTGGATCTGCAGGATTCTGTTTTTTTTTGTTGTGACAGGTCAGTGTATGTGAAAAGAATCGAACGGTAAATGAAATCTGAGGAAGGATTAAAAAAGATTTGTTATAAAATGTGTCCACCTTAAACCAGGTTCACTTCAGGATAAAATGTTCTTGGTCACTGTTCACAGGTTTCATTTTGAGGCTGCCAATCTGGGGACAGCCACCTGATCAAAACTGTTTTGATGATTCCATTTACTGGGAGGTATGTAATGCCACAATGCTCATTGAGTCAATTCACCATGTTGTGCTTCTGAGAAAATAAATAAATAAATAAATAATATATATAACGGCAATTAACCTATACAGTGGCTCTCAAAAGTATTCACCCCACTTGGACTTTTCCACATTTTATTGTGTTACAACATGGAATCAAAATGGATTTAATTAGGAGTTTTTGCCACTGATCAACACAAAAAAGTCCATAATGTCAAAGTGAAAAATAAAATCTACAAATTGTTCTAAATTAATTACAATTACCAAACAGAAAACAATTGATTGCATAAGTATTCACCCCCTTGAGTCAATATTTGGTAGAGGCACCTTTGGCAGCAGTTACAGCACATCTGGACACTGCAATTTTTGCCCATTCTTCTTTGCAAAATTGCTCAAGCTCCGTCAAGTTGGTGAACAGCAATTTTCAACTCTTTCCACATATTCTCAATTGGATTGAGGTCCGGGCTTTGACTGGGCCACTCCAGGACATTGACCTTTTTGTTATTAAGCCACTCCACTGTGGCTTTGGCTGTATGTTTGGGGTCATTGTCCTGCTGGAAGATGAATCTTCTCCCAAGTTCCAGGTCTCTTGCAGACTTCAGCAGGTTTTCCTCCAGGATTTCTCTGTACTTTGCTGCATCCATTTTGCCCTCTATCTTCACAAGCTTTCCAGGCCCTGATGCAGAGAAGCATCCCCACAGGATGATGCTGCCACCACCATGCTTCACGGTAGGGATGGTGTTCTCAGGATGATGTGCGGTGTTAGGCTTGCGCCAAACATAGAGCTTAGCATCGAGATTTGATCTGTTTTTTTCAACAATGGCTTGCTTTTTGCCACTCTCCCATTTAGGCCAGTTTTGTGAAACACCTGGGCTATTGTTGCCATATGCACAGTGTCTCCCAGCTCAGCCGTGGAAGACTGTAACTCCTTTAGAGTTGCTATAGGCCTCTTGGTGGTCTCCCTGACTAGTGCCCTTCTTGCCCGGATACTCATTTTTTGAGGACGGCCTGTTCTAGACAGATTCACAGTTGTGTCATATTCTCTCCATTTCTTAATAACAGACTTTACTGTGCTCCGGGGGATATTCAATGCCTTGGAAATGTTCTTCTATCCTACCCCTGATTGGTGCTTTTGAAGAACCTTATTCAGGATTTGCTTTGAATGTTCCTTCATCTTCATGATGTAGTTTTTGTTAGGAAATGTACTAACCAACTGTGGGACCTCCCAGAGACAGGTGTATTTAACCTGAAATCATGTGAAACACCTTAATTGCACACAGGTGGACTCCATTCAACTAATTATGTGACTTCTAAAGACAATTGGTTGCACCAGAGCTTATTTAGGTGTGTCATAGCAAAGGGGGTGAATATTTATGCAATCAATTATTTTCTGTTTTATATTTGTAATTAATTTAGAACAATTTGTAGATTGTATTTCACTTTGACATTATGGACTTTTTTGTGTTGATCAGTGGCAAAAACTCCTAATTAAATCAATTTTGATTCCATGTTGTAACACAATAAAATGTGGAAAAGTCCAAGGAGGGTGAATACTTTTTGAGAGCCACAGTACATATAAACATGTCCCTTTGAAGTTATTTTAAGCTGACTCCATTTCTTAATTAAACTCTTGGAAAAGCATTGTGAAACTTTTATTTTTTTCTCACATAATTTGAATGAGACTATGATTCTGTTTCATTGATAATGTAAAAAAAAAAAAAAAAGCAGCTCCATATTTGTAATTCAAACCGAACACAAAAAGCAAGTTCATTTAAATTGCTTTTCCTGGATTTAAAATCTTAATGACTTTTGCAAAAATGTTATAACCTGTTTCGCAAATAAGTTTCCTCTTAATTCCTCTTAGTTAGCTTCACTCACTGTTTGCATTGTTTGAATTAAAAATAAGGAGCTACATTATTTTTTTTTACATTATGAATCAGAATCATAGTCTCAATCAAGTTACGGTAGAAAAAAACAAAAGTGAACTTGTTTATCAATCAACACTTTTCCAAGAGTTTAATTGAACGGAGACGGCTAAAAAAAAAAAAAAAAAAAAAAGAAAAAAGAGGGGACATCAAGTGATCAAAAATAAAAACCGAAAAGAGCCCTAAGTATGTGCTGAGCTTATATGTTTAGCTTAATCATTTTTCAGTATCCTGTGAAAAATGCTATGTGCCGGTCTTGGACTCCCATCATGTTCTCGTTATACTGTCCTTGGTAGCGGCGTTCAAAGTCCAGTATATCCTGGTGGAAGCGCTTGCCTTGCTCCTCCAAGTACGCTCCCATGTTCTCCTTGAATTTATCATCAAGGATATGGACTTTGAGGGACATCCTACAGCCCATTGTGCCGTAGTTCTTCACCAGAGTCTCAACCAGCTCCACATAGTTTTCGGCCTTCCTGCTCTCGTCTAAAGACGGCTGCTCTCTCTCCGGAGGAGAGGGTACGGGGAGCTCATGGCAGTGTGGCACCGGGGCGATGGATGAAGGAAGGTCCGGATACGTGATAGCAGATGCATTCTTGCCAGTCCGACATTTGGAAGGGTCCACCATGCAGAAGTAGCAGTTGCTTGAGTTGTCAGTGGGTTCCCACCAAATTCTTGGGATAGCGAACTTCATGGCTCTCTTTTCCCCTCTGTACCATCCTACAAAAATACATTTATTTCACCCAGCACTGAATCTATCTGGAATGTTCTGGAAAATAGGTCAATTTCAAAATATCACTGTCCTGGTCACAAAAGCAAAGTTTGTGGGGAATAATAGCCATTTTCTATACTTTTGAGGCATAAGCAATTAGGAAATAACACTTACTACCCAGGAACCAAAAAAAAAAAAAAAAAAAAATGTGTTACACGGTGTTGTCTAGGAAAGGTTTTCAGGTGGTTTAGTTGTTTTGAACTATAAAGCCATTGACATATGTGTGCAGCTTGTAACGTGGTTGTAGCATAATGGCGGCTATGGTTACTAACCTGCTGGAGTTGATCTTGTCCAGGTACCAGAAGAGGAGGAAGAGAATGAGGAGGGCCTGGCTCATGGAGAGCATTCCAATAATAAGGCAGAGCCATAGAGCAAAGAGCTCTGGAGGTTGTGATGAATGATATTGATATGGGGATAAAGAGTACAAAGTGATCAGGAAATACTAACACAAACTATTAGTGTCCAACTAGAATATTTCATTTTTTATAGTATGGTTCAACATTGCTTTTTGTAAGTAAATTGCTTATTGGCATTTTGTTGCAGTGAACCTGGAGTTTTTTATTTGCATGTCTGCTAATTGTTCATTAGTATTTTAACATGGTATTTTGCTGTGTGTTGGTTTGTCTTGACATAAAATATTGTGACTTTTCTTTCTGAGCCAAAATAACGTGTCATGACAAAAATGTGGTGACAAAAAACTTTTCACATTGTATATCTATTGAAAGATGATATGTTCAGGTTTATTTTTATTACTTATTTTTTTTTATATATAAAACAACAAATGCCAGATGTTCAGCTATTGGCAAGTAGGGAAAAAAAGGTCCTACAGTGTAAGATGGACAAATTCTTAAAAAAAACAAAAAGAAAACACTTCTGAAAATTGACATTAATAAAAGGTCTTGCAGGAAGACTAGTTTTAAATTGGCTACTTTAAACAAAATAATTGATCAAACCTAAGGACCATATTCTTTTTATCTAAATCACAAGTACACTTCAGTAAATAAACAGCTTTAACTGACGTTTAAGTAAAATATGTAAGCATATTTTTTTAGTTGGCATATGTTGACCCATTTAAAGTATTAGAATATATATATATATATATATATATATATATATATATATATATAATCGTAGTACTATAAAATGTCAATATGTATTTCTTTCTTTAATGAATGTTTATGTTAGAATTTTTTAACATATAAAAGCTTTAATAAAGACTTGTCTTTTTAGTGCTACTGTATTTAATGTATATACATGTTAGAACCAATATGTTAAGCATTTTTCATACAGCAGGACTAGACTATTACAATGTTTATATACTAGACTTCATATTAAGATATGCTATTTTTTTGGCATGGAAAATACACAACTATGTACAAAAGTTGTAATATAAATATGCAGAATTATTACATTGTGTTTTTCTTGTATATATTTACACTTTCTAACACAAAATCTGGTCTTTTATTGCAGTATGTTCTAACTTTTAACAAATGTTATGCTTTTTACATGTTTTAAAAGTCAAATCTTAAAACATGATGCAACGTTCTTACATTTAAGCATTATATAGTTCAATTTCTCTGTGTTTACGAGTTTTACTGCTTTTGATACAACAGAAAATGTATCCATATTTAACCATTTGCTCACCACCGTAAGAGTGATGGTATTTGTGTTGCAGAGCGGATATATATATAGAACATACAGCTTGACTCAGAAGTCTGTAAACAAGTTAAAAACAAACACACTTTGTTGTTCAAAACACATTTTTATGGAACAGCTTATATGAATTTGTATTCATTTGATTTACATTTGAGGTTTTTTTTTAACTCCCGACTGTAAATTAAATAGGAAGGACTTTTACACAAACCCCATAAGTGTCTGATGTCATTTACAGACAAGAGCAGAAAAGAATCACTTGTTATCAGATTTTGTAAAATACTGATTGAGAAAAAAACCTGTGGAGGGGGAAAAAATGTATGCAACAACACTGGATACAAACAGACAATAAAGAAATGCATTTCAGAAGCTCTTGAAGGGAACTAAAATACACTCTATCTGCAGTTAATAAAAAGACTGAATCAAAAGTGATTACTTACATTTTTTTAAAACCTCCGAATAGGCTACCCTAACTGCTGATGTATTATTTGAACTATTTTTTTTTTTTTTTTTTAACAATACTTCAGATGTTACTGTAAATGCATGGTCTGTTCGATACTGTCTGTAGACAGCTAGTTGTACTCTTATTTTTATTAACAAAGTGTGAACAATGGAGGGGAAACATCCTTCTTTACAGTTATGTTGTCTTGCTGTAAATACCGGTAAGTACATTTTAAACAAACTAGCTTTCATTTTCCAGCATTTAGGGCTAGACAATACCCCTCTCACTCCAAATGCTAGATTTTTGGTTTTGGTCAAAACCAGGTGACATAAGGAAGTGAGGCACACCTCTCATATGAAAGATGCCCTCTAAGGGTTTTTTGTGGTATATTCATTGATTTTGAGTGTAATACCTGGAGATTCAAGTAAAGTGATATTACGAAAATAGACATTTCATGATATTCATAAAAGGTTAAGTCTCCAAAATTGGTTCATGACTAAATCCAATATGCTAACAAGTTAATTATTTTTATTTTCTTTAAATTACTTCTACAAAAAAAAATCTGTAAATCCAAAAATAGAACACATTTTGTATACTTAGAATATAAACACACAAAAAACCAAGTGAAATCAAAGTGCTAGCAAATTGTAAATAAAAAATAACAAAATAAAAAACAAAACTACAAATCAAAAAATAGAACATTTAATACATTTATTATAACACATAAAAAGGTGTAAACAGTGCTAGCAAATTGTAAATATCTCCTGTATCATGTGCTGAAACACATACAATAAAACAGAGCTAGCACTAACAGATGCCCAATGCAGGTAATCTTTACTGATCTTCGTCCTCTTCTTGGTTTCTTGTCTGAAATGGCAACACGGTCTGTCCACGTTCTGGGTCATGCATTCGTAGAATTCGAATTAGGCTGCTGACTGGCAATGAGCTGGACGACAAGGAATTTGAAGATTTAAAAAATAATAATAATAAAAAAAGCCCAATACATATGGAAAAATCAAGTAACAGCACCAAGCAACCAAAGGAAATGTTACATTCAGCCAGCATTTGTGAACACGTGCCGAAGGCCAAGTGTAATCATCCCAGCGGTTAACATGCAATGCTGCTTCATTGTTTCTATAAAATGATGTTGCAGCCTGAATATGAATGTTCAGCCAATCGGAGCAAAGAAACAATAGCCTACTTTAGTTGGTGCATGTATTTCACTACATGCTTAACGATGCAGAAGAATAGACCAGTGCTCTTCATTTTAAATTGTTATCCATAGACACCAACACAATATAGTGGTGGTCTTCAATAGATGATGGCAGCTACTGCGACTATAGAGACACTGTCTTATCTAGACTATGTTACTTTTGTGACTGACAGCTAGCACTGAAGACCAGCTTTTTAACTCAAGTCATAGAACAACCCTATTACAGTTTGCAAGCATCATAAAAAAAGGAAGGAAATAAGAAAAATAAAAATGTGAAGCTGCTCATTTCTCTCAACCACAGTCAATGGGACACACATGACAATACATTTGAAAGAGAGAAGAAAAAAAAATAAAAAGACCAATACCTCATGCTTTGTGGGGTGAGAAAAATGAATTGACGGTAGCGCTGGCTATCTGCAACTTTTAGCATCATGTCCATAGAAATTCTTCGGTTGACCATGTCCTAAAAACCAAATAGCATGCAAAAGTAAAAGTAGCAGGGTCTTTTGGTTTGAAATTTAAACTAAAATGTGGATGCAGGTGTTAAAGTCATACATATGTTTTACATTAAAGTTATTTCTATATAGAAAAATAAATCAGGTCAATGAAAGCGAGTTCTACCATCAATATATTAGTTGTAGTAGTGATAAATATATAAGGTAAGGTATGATTTAAGTGTCATGTTTGGTACAGACGATTCTATTAAAACATTCTGTTTTTATAACCATGCATCTTCTCCTACCAACAACCACTGGTAATCAAAAATGACTTTTGAATACGGCTAGCCTTGGTTAAATTGTTGAACATACCATATAGACATCAAATTCATCTAGGCAGCGGAACGGAGCCTCAGCAATGGCCCACAGAGACAGGATGAAACAGATAGTGGAGAAGGAACGTTCCCCTCCAGATAATGATCTCATATCATTTAAGGCAGCCTTGTCTCCCTCTCCAGGTTGAACCTGTATTAAACAAACAACCAGTGTGACAGGATGATCCACAGTAATACTAAATTACATTTACACATTTCTACACCAACTCACTATTTTTCAATGTATGTAATATTATTATAATAATTTTTTTTTTTACTGTTCAACCAAAAAAATAAGTAAGCAAATAAAATCAATACATATCTTTCATAAAGAAAGAACATAGCATACCGCAATTGCAAGTGTCTCATTTTTGTGATCAAACGTCATTTTCCCTGAGTAGCCACGCTGTAACAGCAAGGAGTCAAAGTAATACTTGCAACGTACAGAAAGGTACCTGCCAAGAACAAAAAAAAAGTAACAGTAACATTTTTTTTTTATATTCCATCTCAAGAATGTTAATTCAATAAATTATTTATATATATATTTCCCCTTACCTACTTAGTTTAAACATTATACAGTATAAAACCAAATACTGACTATTTTAAATAGTGCTAAATCTTTATTTAATTGCCATTGTGTGCCTCACCTATTTCAGTAAACTACTACTCAAGATCCAACTTAGCAGGTAAAATGATCTCGTGTCCAACATCCTATTCACACCAGATACTCAAGATGGAGCATCTTCAGAATTAATATGTTGACATCTGCATTTTTAAAATCACATTTATCAGGTAATG
This sequence comes from Acipenser ruthenus, assembly GCF_902713425.1. Lineage (NCBI taxonomy): Eukaryota > Metazoa > Chordata > Actinopteri > Acipenseriformes > Acipenseridae > Acipenser > Acipenser ruthenus. The sequence continues at coordinate 16,081,063 of NC_081193.1, forward strand.
ACGGTTTAGAATTCTACATGGGGTTTGTTGCTGTATAATGCATGTTCTATTTCTGTAAGTTCTCTATTTTAGTGAATTGTTGACTATATCGGTCTCCTATTACAAACTTCAGCAATTTGATTAGTTTAATTGTCCCTTGTGTTTTTACTGCTGTTGGGCATAACTCATTCCAATATGCAGCTGCTCACGATTGGAATGAGTTACAATCAAGGCTTAAACTTCCTGGTTTTATCTCAGAGGGTGCTTTCTTTTCTAGACTTAAAGCTTTGTTCCATGTGCTTTGTTTCAGCAGACTCTGATTTTATTAGTTTTATTAGTTTTTTTTTTTTTTTTTTTTTTTAATTATTGATTTCATATTGCTGTAATGTCTCTAACTGTCTATGTATTGTTGTCTGTTGTATTTATGTTGCCTCTTGGCCAGGTAGGCATTTTAAATGAGAACTTGTTCTCAATGTCTTTACCTGGTTAAATAAAGGTTTGATTTCATTTGATTTGAAGTGGATCACTAGTATATTTAAATATCTTAAACCTCAATCTTCATCTCTATACACAGTAACTTGATAAATAGTAGTAAACAATACATAAATAAATAAACAAACAAAGAAATCACCTACGTTCTCAACTTCACATATGCTTTGTGCCTGTCCTGCATGATCTTGCCAAGTAGAACAATAAACTTCTTCAAGTTCTTCACCTGCAAAGCAATTTCCTTGTATTTTTGTACTGCCTCGTGGTACTGCCTAATAATGGAAACATACATTACAGTAGGCAATACATTATAATTGGAGGTACATGGGTAAATATGTGAAAATCTAGGTATATTATAATTAGGGGTCATCCCACGGCAACCGAACCAGAAAAGGGACATTTTGTTGCCCATCCGTCTCACATTTTCCTAGAAAAATTCACCTGGGGATTTTCTGACACGCTAAGTTTATGAATGTTAACAACAAAAATTGTTTTTTTTTTTTTTTTAAATGTCCCCTTCGACCTGTGACCTTGCAAATGTCAACCTAAAGTGAGAAAGGGACCTTGACCAGAGAAATCACCCTGGGTGCACTTTATTATTATTATTATTATTATTATTATTATTATTATTATTATTATTATTATTATTTGTTTATTTAGCCGACGCCTTTATCCAAGGCGACTTACAGAGACTAGGGTGTGTGAACTATGCATCAGCTGCAGAGTCACTTACAATTACGTCTCACCCGAAAGACAGAGCACAAGGAGGTTAAGTGACTTGCTCAGGGTCACACAATGAGTCAGTGGCTGAGGTGGGATTTGAACTGGTGACCTCCTAGTTACAAGCCCTTTTCTTTAACCACTGGATCACACTGCCTCACTGCTTAGATGCTACCATCATGTGTAGCACCTCATTCTACTAGTAATGAACAGGGCTTTTCAGAAAAAAATACTAGGAGCACCTACTCACTTCTGGCAAATTGCAAGACGAGGTGTGACTGACGAGTTTTATTTGAACTTCAGCCTAATCCTTTACCCTGTAGGGGATGTAGGTCCTAAAATGTAAGTATTGCTGTTAGAACCTTAGGAACCATTCTTCTAAATTCTTTGAAAAAACTTTGATTTCAAGTCTCAAAAATGGTCATTAAATGCAACTTCAAAAATCTGCCAAAAATCCAAACTCTCCAGATACCAACATATTTTGCTTGATGCTTGTAGATCTCATTAACATCTCTCCAAACACACCTTTGGGTGGTTTTTTGGTGTCGCCCCACACAAGTTATTACGGCCTAAATAGCAAAAATTCAAATTTCAAGGCGGTTTAATGACCCGTGGTGGGACTTTAAACAAAAAGTTTTTCACAGAATTTGTAAGACTGGTTCCGAAGGTTCTTACAGCAATACTTACATTTTAGGACCCACATCCCCTACAGGGTAAAGAGTTAGGCTGAAGTTTGAATAAAACTCGTCACTTACCCTTCGTCTTGCAATTTGCCAGACGTGAGCAAGGTGCTCCCTTTTTTTCTGAAACGCCCTATTCCTTATGAGTAGAACATGATGGTAGCATCTAAATTGCACCGAGGATGATTTTTCTGGTAAGGTCCCTTTCTCACTTAAGGTTGACCTTTGCAAGGTCACAGAGCAAAGGGAGCATTTATAAAAAAAAAAAAAAAAAAAAGTAATGGTTACCATTCATAAACTTAGCGTGTCTGAAAACCCCCAGGACAACAGCACTGGTTGAGTTGGCATGGAATAACCCTTAGGGGTTTGTCGATACTCATATTTTTTGAGTAATTGCCTTTAATAGCACACTTATTTATTAACATGTTGATTTCAAAAAATGTTCTTTCCTCACAAATGAGTACCAATCAATGGCAATCGGCTTGCTGATTGGAAGCAAATTTTCCTCTCATCTGGGGTGCTGACATTTTTACTGCTGTACTGCTCTACAGAGGCTTTAAACTGACAATAGAAGTATGTTGCAAATTTGTCACTTAACAGTGACCATTCCTTTAATGTAACTCAAACTACTGCTGTGAAAACTGGGATATGTATTTCTTTGGTCAGAGTTCAATCAGAAATAACACCTTGCCCAGGACTACAATACCACAATTCACTGCAGAGATGACACATTGCTAAGGAAACTAAAAGATAAAAAGAAAGTTTGATAAGTAAATATGGGAAAACCAAGGGACTGCATTGGTGTGTGTTGAATAATTAAATTATTTTTATTCCATTTAATGAATACCCAACAACTTAAAATTTCTTAAAGGCAATTACTCTGACAGTAAGAGTATCGGCACACCCCTAATTGTAATGCTTATACTTCGTATTTAATGTAAAATAAACTCAGGTACATGCTGTTCAAACATCAGTTTAATCTTTTATAAAGTTGTAACAGAAAATGTGGCTGTGAATACATTCTAAATGGTTATTGCAATTGATAATAAAAAGTGTTTAATTCTTTGATGTAGTCGTTGGTAAGGAGCACTACAGATGAATTGCCAGATGAATTCACTGTAAACATTTGCAATACATGCTAGATCAGCAATGTATGTAGCTATCAGGACAGCTACAGTGAAGTTTCCATTTGAATTGCTCAAAACACACAGCAGCTGTTCGTAGACACAATATCCTACCTTACAATTTCTTCTCTGTTTCCTTGCTGGTCCTGTTCTGTATTAATTTTATCCCTCAAGCGATTCATCTCAGTGTCCAAACTCTTGGCGCTCCTTCGCACCTCTAACCGCTCTTGGCAGATCTCTTTGGCTTGCTTAAAAGATGCCTTTTAAATGTTAAAAGAAATATTGGTTTAACAAGTTAGGTATAAATACATTGTAAGACATATAGTATACTTCTAGATTCCAATAGATTTACAGTGTATTATCACTCATCGTGGTGTCAAAACTAAAAGGATCAGATTGTGTCACGGTCCACCTTCTTTTGTCATTTCCATATTCAATATTATATTATATATGTGTATTTTATTTTGGGATTTAATACTATGGTTGTGTGTTTGTCTTTTGTATATTTTCCGAATTCATTTGTTTATCCTGTATATACACCATTTAATAGTACAAAAAATGTGTCACCACACCAGCAACACAAAAATGAGACATTGCAAGTATACAAAAAAATATACAAAAGGTAAGCGTTTTATCCAACAGATATTGGATTTACTTAAAATGTTACATCTTGTTGTTTAAAGAGATTATTTTCAAGTTTTTTTGTTTTTTTTCCCTAACCAAGTATAGGGGAATCTGCCCCCTGACCACCAGCAAAAATGTTACAAACACGGCACCTATGGTAATATACAATAAAAAAGAGAATGTGCTGGTGCATAATTCATGGGAAATAACTTCTGCCAGTGCCAATTAAGCTTACAGATGTTAAAAATGAAGGACAGGTCTTAAACATGAATGACAGTAATGATTATGGATTATTATTTTTTTTTAATGCTGGCATATTGAACTGTTTATCTTCAAGCATACATAACACGTCATAGAAAATGTGAAATAATAAAAACGTTGCTAATGTGAACCTAGCCTCAGATATCCTGCCAACAAGAATTTTGTAATGGATCTATTTGAAGGTGTTCACTTCTTGGACATAATAATAATAATAATAATAATAATAATAATAATAATAATAATAATTATTATTATTATTATTATTATTATTATTATTATTATTATTATTATAGGACTAAATGGCTGCAAAAAATACATTGTTGGATTTTCAGGTGGAAAATAAGGAAAGGGATTATTTTCTATATATAAAAGACCAAGTTTCTGTAGCCCCCATGAGTTAGCATTCAAGTTTGTACTGTATTTATTGGAAGTACTTGTGACTTCAAGGTAAATGTTGCATTTTACGCAAAATATATTTTATGCAGTGTTTAAAATAGAAAGTAAATTTCTCAATGACCCAAAACCTTATCTGGAGCGCCATTTATACCTGAAATTCATTTTCTTTAGCTTCAAGGTCTGCCTTCAGTCTTTTTATACCGTCTAGATGTGACTTGCGTTTCTCTTCATAGTGTCTTTTGTGGTGCTTGCTCTTTTCAACTTCACAGTCAGTTTTACTCAGTTCTTCCTGTTGAAAAAATGTAATTTATGTAAACCAAAAACATTTCTAAACTGTTGTGCTGAAAAAAAGGTAATTTACAAACCTACCTTTAATGGATCTGCTTCTTCTGTTATTAAATTAATTTGCTCCTTGAACTCTTTATATTTGTGTTCAGCCTCTTCAAAGACTTTTCTATGTTCATCCATTTTTTTTCTAGCATTTTCAGCATCCTGCTTTGCAGCATCTATCTTTATGCATATATCTTGAGACTCCTCTTCCTGTTCACAAGAGAAAGGTATTTTACCAATGGGGGCTATGAATTTAGATGCATGTATGGGTAAAGCACTGACACACAACATATTTAATGCTAGTGTGTCTTATAGTCCAAAACCTAGACTAGCTAGCAGTCACAAGAAAACAGTCCTATTCATTCAAGTACTGTTCATTGTACTTTTGTACAATTTCCATGCATTTTGATTTTACAAAATTGTTGGAATTTGTTTGATTTCTGTTTGACTTACAAGTGTGGAGATGTCCACAGACTGGGGCTCCTCTATATTTTGTAGATCACCTATTTCTAATTCAATCTTTCTCATTTTGTCCTGTAAAAAAGCAGAAAAAATGTTTCTATTCCTTTATTAGTAACAAGCTATGGAGAACAAGTTATAATGTTAAGGTTCACCAGACCAAGTTACAGAAAAAAATACAGCATTAGTAGTAAATATTTAAAAGAGCAAGTAGCTTCAAATGTAATTTTCATTTATTTATGTTTCTTACTATTTCATGTTTTGTGCAATCATTCTGTGTGGTTCTGGTCTGTTTCTCCAATACTTAGTTAATTCTTACCATTGTTCTCTAAATCTTCCTTTGAGCGAGAGACTGAACAGCCTTCCTCATTCCATTCAAATCATTTGACAGTGACCTTTAAACTCTGACAATCCCACCAACTGTCTATATGAATTTCAGACCTAAAAGGTCACATTGTCACATGATTCAAACGCAACGAGAAAGGCTGTTCAGCACTTAAGAATCTCCAAGCAGCCAGATAAAGATATATTTAGTGAAAACTTATAACTCAATATTGAAGTTAACAAAATGATTGAAAATATTATAAAAAAAGGGTCATGTCATTTGAATTTCTCTTAATCTGAAGCTCCTTACAGTTTAAACATCATACATTCTCATAGACCAAAAAAATACCATGATATAGGAATCTTTTACTTATTTGGTAATTGTGTATGTTGTGTGTGTATTGGTAAGATGTGTGTATGTCACTTCTGTTAAAAAAAAAAAAAAAAAAAAGGGTTTCTGTTATGTTTTGTGTTATCTGGTAATCAGCAGTACTGTGTCTAAGTGAAGCATGCTTGCTATGCATGCAGAACAAATGTCAGCAATGTAAAACACGGTGCTGAAGGAAGTTCTGAGTTCTTAAAACTTTTCTTGATAAACAGGGGAATCAAGAATATATCCCATTGCATAGAATTTATTTTATTAGGGTTGTGTACAGTGGACTGGACCAGACCCATCATTTTTCTGGATATTGCTGGAATTCAACCAGGGGTCCCTGCAACGTTTTTTCTTCAGTGGCGGACAGTAAGGAAACTCCATAAGGACTGAGTTATAAACATTAAGTGTATTCTTCAATTGCCTAAACTTTGTGGGTTTTTTTTTGTAAATGAATGTACATTTTTGTGGGGTAAAGCAGATGTTATTAAAGTTATCTTTATCTAAAGTAAATATTTCCTTTAGAGAAATTTCAATTGATTTTGAGAAGGACATTTTTATTTTTACATAAGGCCAGAAGTGGCCAAACTTCCTGACCCTACGAGCCACATGACAAAATTTGCATATGGCCGAGAGCTGCAAGAAAACATACTGTAAAATATGAAATGTTTGCGAGCAAGACATTTTAAATAATAGCATTGTTTAAAAAAAAAAATAATAATAATAATAATCTCGAACTTCATTCAGAATCCTGCACTTACTCTGTGCAGTAGTTGTTATCTCTTGATGGCAGCAAAATACACAGGGGATAGAACATTGCAGAGCCTACAGAGTTTCTGTGTCATTTTAGATCTACAGTACATTAAACTTTAAATGTAACACTATGGTGTTTTCCATTGCTTATGTTTATAGTATATGTATTATGCAATATATTCATGACGTTATTATGACGCAAAATACGATGAACTGCACTGATTTCACCAAAAACACCAGACAAAAAGACAAGCTCTTGATCTTAATGCTGGTTTCTTTCGTATGACTGCTGAATGTTTTAGCTTTCTGGATGACAATTTTTAAAGAGATTGCAGTACCTGCTCATGATGAGATGCAAGATATGTAAATATAATATACATTTTAGACCTGCAATATAACATTTAAATCGTGCACTCTCTAGTCTAGCGCCAACACTCCCAATTTTATAAAAAGATTCATTCATCTGAAGAAGGATGTTTGACACGAGCGACATTCCATGCCATTCAAAACCCGCTTGAGTCTTTAAATCAGCTTCTTTACTGAATGTTGAAAGGAACATCTGCCGACTGCTGAGTCGTGCTTTTAAATGAGGCCAGCTTGCTTCTCCTTGTCTGATCCAGGAGGATATTCAGATGAAAATGTGTTGCGATTTGTTTCATAGTGACATTTGAGGCTGCTTGCCTTGTACAGACTGCAGTGTAAGTGATTTGTTGCAGATGAGACCGATGTTTACCACTCCCATCCTAGCTTAAAGCCTCATACTTTTGTTTATTACTCGTGCAGGGTTTGCTCAATGCCATTGTCTCCACGAAACAAACAAGCAATTAATTCAAAATTATGAAATTTACTTTCAACTGCACACACAGCTTTCACCTGAGGTGATCGAAATATGCATGCACCAGCAGCAGTGTCGAAAGTCATCAAGTGACGAATTGTCCTTGCAGTGAACATGCAGACTCAAAGAAACAGAAGAGCAGAGAAGAAAGAATAATAAACACAAACAAATAGAGAACAAAATAAATAAACTTGTGTTTATTTTTACTTTTTCTCTTTCCTTTTGTTTTTTGTTTATTATTCTTTCTTCAGTTCATTCGAGCCACAAAGTGTGCATCACCCAGCATTTCACAGGGAGATGCACTTGATGAACTGCCCAGGAGCTGCAATTTGGCCACCTCTGACATAGACTATCAAGTTCTTACCAGTGTTGAGAAAAGATAGCCCACAGATATACTGGTTACATAGTCATCTGCAACAAATCACTTACACTGTAGTCTGTACAAGGCGAGCAGCCTCAAATGTCACTATGAAACAAATCTTCATCTGAATATCCTCCTGGATCAGACAAGGAGAAACAGGATTTTCATGTTCGGATAGTCCATCAATTTAAAAATTCGCTCAGGTATTTGTTCATTTTTCAAAAAGTAATAAAAGCCATTATATTGCTCTGAACGCAGGCAGAGTCAGCATAGCAGCAGGGGCAGGGGGGGGTGTGGCCCCTCTGTGTGTGCCTTTATTTTACAGCAAGACCTTACAATATGTAACACGTTAAAATAGAATAGGAGTAAAGAATACGTTGTGTAGGCCTTACTTTACCCCAGTGAATTAACTACAAAACAAAGGATAACAAATAGCAGTTCAAGTTAACCCTTTGCAGTCCGTTTATTAAGTGCGTGTCAGGTCCAATTTATTTTCACACGCGCAGGTAATTTTAGATGCGCTGTTTAAAAGTATTTTTTTTCCACAGTCAAACGGGTTTAAAAGGCCCTGCATATCAACAAAGCACTCACTAGGCATCTCCAGCCCCGCCCCACCCTTTCGTTCGCTATCGCTTTCACATATGCCAAGAAATAAATAATAATAATAATAATAATAATAATAGTCGTACATATCGATCAATCATCTCCTGATCACTCGTTTTATCACCAAACGCCTCAATAATGCGATCCAAGTCATTATTTTATTACTATAACATCTCAAAAAAACTCTGCAAATGTCTGCGATATTCTCTGAGCGCTGATGCAGGAGTAGCCAGCTTGTTTCCTTATGGCCGCCGTTATCTGATGTCAGGGGCAAGTATGACTATTCATGAGATACGCCCTTTTTTTCGTCTCGTCTCGGCTCCTGTCTCTCCCACTCGGCCACTGAATGGTTTTCTCGGCTTTTTCCAGAAAAAAAAGACTAGAAACCCGTTTTTTGCGTCTTTTTGATGATGTCGGACAGGGTCCGTCATTGGACCGGATAGGAATAATTGCAATGTCGGACCAGGTCCGACATAGGACCACAAAGGGTTAAACGTTGTTTTGTTTATTCCAGAAATTAATAGTACATAGTATTTTTTTTTTCTTTGCCATTTCTTCACAGTAAACAGTGGCCATCGACATGTTTTTATAAAGTAATAACATGAGGTTTACTTGTGCCTTTTTGTAGCTGAACCAGCAAACGAAAAACGAAATTTTACTTTAAACACTTCAAATAAAACAAACATGTATGCCATTGTAAAGTGAAGGGGGAAAAAAACTCACTGTTTTGGTTCTCGTTTATTACATTCCACATAACAGAAAGTTGCAACAAAATATATATAATATATACAGTCTATATAAAAATCACTACAGAACATTTTCAGGAAGTTGGGTACTGTTTAAGAGAGACATTTCAGTGCCATGAGATACTGACTCACTCGAAAGCAGCACAACGCATTTTTTGTCCCAGATGGCTTTCCATAGAGCTCACTAAGGGTGCGCGCGCATAATCTGGTTTGTTTACTTTTTGCTGTCTAAAACTTTTAAATAGAGGCTCAAGAGCTGCTGTGTTGATTCTGTGTTTTTATATATATTATATCGAACATATCACACGGAGCTCTTTTTCACTTGCAGTGAATACGAACATCTAATTTTTGTATCCAAATACATGTAAAAAAATATTTGTTCGAATATTTGGATATTTATCCAAGCACTAATATAAATTTGTTTATATATATATATATATATATATATATATATATATATATATATATATATATATTATATATTTTGCACTGTATTTTTATACAGAATTAAAGAAAACTCCTATCAAACCTGGTGCAAAAAAACAAGGGGGAAAAAATAAATAAAGAAATAAATAAATAAATGAATAAATCACCTGTGCCTGTTTTCTATTGTCATGTTTTCTCCGAAGAAGTGCTTCATTCTGTTTTATGTCATCCTCTAAAGCACGTAACTGGTCCTGAACCATTTTAACCTGCGCCATCCGATTTTCAATTTCATCCTCTAGATGACTGGGAAAAGATTAAACATTTCATTTCCAGGCTTACTGCAGTTTTAATGCGCGAGTTAATGAATACATTCACCTTTTTCTCCAGAACGAGATGGCACAAACAATACTCAGTTGGATGAACATCAATAACGTTTCACAGACACCGGTTAGCACTATCTTGGACTTCATTACTTAAGATAACATTAGGTAGTTCAAGATTAGTAATAATCAAGGTGTGTTAAACTAGGAGGTACAAGTTAAATATGTGAAATCTTCTGTTTCAAATGCAGGATTAAAGTTACATTGACATTACTATACTACACTATACTATACTATACTATACTATACAACAGCTATAATACAGGTACCACAATTGTTTGTTTTTTTATTTGGTCATTTTTTTCAGTCAATAATTCAAATGCAATTCAATGTTAGCTTGCATATGTTATATGGCCTGTAAAAGCACATGTGTATGCAATTAGTTGTCAATTAAACTTAAGGTTTGGTGTGGATGTTAAAACAATTAATTCAATTTTAAGTAATTTACACACCTGATTTCTGCTTCTACATCTCCACTTAAATATTGTGCTCGTCTATAGTCAGCAGAGTAATAGCGATTGCTATACACTTGGTCACCGTCTCGTGTAAAGGCTTCACGACAATTTCGAGGAGGATTCCCACACTGCATTACTCGACGAGCCACACTGTTATCCTGAAACACACCAGGAATACAGTTAGTTTACCAGCATCATCTACATGTTCAAAAACTGGTCTGCATGAAGACTATTTCTAAATGTGAAGAACATTCACAACTGTAAAACGTCAAACAAAGTCTGAGGCAAAGCCAAACGAATGTCAGGTAGGTAAGAGTTTCAGATGCCTTTGTAATTCAATTCCATGAAAGCAAGTGTAACAGAACAGTTTACCCAGGTTTCCAGTTTATGTTGGCTGCTTAACATGTTTTGGTATTACTCTGTAAATGAATGTCCCATATTACTCTGGTAGTAAACACTACCTATACATCTGACAACGTGACTTAGTCTTTATGATAACAAAATAGTTTAACATACTACACTGTCTTTTTAAGCTTGTAGGCTGTGATGTTATGTTGTATTCTGGGTAAAATAGGTTGCATATTCCTTGTTTTATTTGTTTATCAAAAGGAAAAAAAAAAATAATAATCTTGCACCACTTAATGAAAGTTAGCTCAAAAAGTTAAAGGAATTATGGAGTAGGAATTATCAGAGGGGGATAGGGAGAGAAGTATAGAGCGCCTGGAAAAAAGGGAGAGAAGTTTTTACGAGCTCTAGCTCCTGCCCCCTGAACCACACAATAAGGTTACAATCAAATACATCTTACTTTAATTAGCAGAATTGTCTCAATGCCTCTCATGTCAATCAGACAGTTTGCTACCACTGGATCGTCTATTTCCAAGGCTTGAAGTACAGAGGGGAATTCAGGATGATTGACAGCTCTGGAAAACGACAAACATGTATTTTTAAATTAAATGGAAGGGTGCAGTTACTGTACATTGTTTGTCTTTATCTACTTACTGCATCTACAGATGGCAACTACTGTTTCCCCTCCCGCTTGAGGTAAACAGCTCTCCCAAACCTATAGTTTTTTGGACAATACTGTACAGTATTATATTTAAATGGGGTGTCACTCCTCCACAGGATCCCCCAAAACACCCTACAAAACAACAATTTGGTCTGTAAATAAAATCAAATACATTAGAGAGCGGACCAGGGCGCATCCAGTAAAGGCGTTCAGCCCGGAGTGCAGGATGTGCCCTATAGCCTGGAGATCGCAGGTTCGAATCCAGGCTATGTCACAGCCGACCGTGACCGGGAGTTCCTAGGGGGCGGCGCACAATTGGCTGAGCGCTGCCCGGGTAGGGAGGGCTTAGGTCGGCAGGGGAATCCATGGCTCACCGCGCATCTTATTTTATGCAGCTCTCTATTGAGACGTGAACAGAAATGTAGCACAACAGGCATTGTTTGGTTGAATGCAGATGATGCCACCAATATGGCATCCAAAATTCCGGGCTGGACTGTAGAAGCGGTGGTGTCACTTACCTGTCTCTTATATTGTACAATTCATGAGTAAACTCACTGACGATAATCTGGGGTCTTTTGCCATGTGTGTAATAACGAGAGATCACACTTTGCAGGGTTTTCTCATCCTTGTAATTATCACAACAGAAGGCCTGCATATTCCCTTTCAAGCAGCTCTCAACAGCCAAAGCAAGTTCAGGGTCCTTAAGCCGTATACAGTATCCTGGAAAACACATTGCAAAATAAAATGATATGTACTGATGCACAAGACCAGGATTTAAAAACATTACAGAGGTTTCTACCATGAAAAAAAAACTTCACTGTGACCTACATTCAGAGCATGCCACAAATGGTAATGCATAGTTATCTCAAAGGTTTATTCCCTTCTTGCAGGGAATTAAACTACCAAAATACTACTACTAATAATAATAATGCATTATCTGAATTATGTTAAAAGTATATTTCTGCATACAACACAGGATACAGCAAAGATCAAACAGAGCTTCTTGTAATCACTACATGATGTACCCTTTAACATATATAAGTCTTTACCTAGAGGGCCAACAGGTTTCTTCACAAAACGCCCTTGTCTGTATGCTTCATTAATATCTGAAAGAATGGCAGGCATGTGTTCTCCAAATCGTTTTACTCTGTCTGTTCTGCTGGCCTTCAGGGAAGACAGCTGCCTTTTTCTGGATTCAGTTGTGTTACGAACATCTTGCTCTTCACGTCTGAAAATCAACAAGTAGAAAGCTAGTAGGTTTCATCCAAGGTGATTTGAAGAACACGAATGGCTCACTACAGATTTCCCGATCATATCTGTTATGCCCACCTGAGCTTGTAGAGTTCTTCCTTGTATTTAGTGATGGCCTGCTGGAACTGGTCCATCTGCTGACTTACAGTAGCATCCTGGTCTTTTAATTCCTTTAGCCCTTCTTGAAGGCTTTTAATCCTTTCAAATCTCTCCATTCTGTCTGCTTCAGAAGACTGATTTATACTGTGAAAGGGAAATTGTTTAATATTATGAAAACTGTACAGAATACTTTGCAACAGCACAAATAAATATTCAAAACTTTGAATATCTAACCCCCCCCCCCCCCCCCCCCCACAAATTACTAAGTAGAAATGTCTGGCTGTGCTATTTTGTCACTGTGACATCCCCTACCTGTGTCTGAGTTCCTCAATGCGTTTTGTTAGCTGCTCATTGTCTTTCTCCAAAAGTTTTAGATTAGTCCTGCAGCGATGATAATAAACCTAAATAATAATACAAAAAAATAGGTTTTCAAATATTGACAATAAATGCATATTTTCTTCATCAATACCAAATTTAATCAATATACATTATATAAAATGCTGTCTTTAAAAGAGGTTTCACAGATTCATAAAAGCTACCAAATGATTGCAATTACCAATTAATGCAACATGATGGCTATTGTTAACTGTTGGAAATGGACACTGTTGTTTAGGTATCTTTTCACACCAACCTCAGCCTCTTTACTGGCTCTGTTCTTTGCCTGTGCATCTTCCTTCAAAGCAGAACACTGGGGTCGCAGAGTCTGTACCTTTTCAGTTATACCCTCCAACTGATCATAGATCTCTTTATACCTTTTTTCTGCATCAACAACTTTTTCCTAAAGAAACAAAAAAGTATTCAAATTTAACATCACATTTCTTTTTGATATAATCGATTAGAATATCACTCACAAATTCCTTGCTGCTTAGCTGTTTATCTTTTTGTTTGAGACCTTTTTTCAGTTTGACTCGGGTCAAAGACATTTAACGCAATGCAACAATGTTTACAACATAAATAGAGGCAGCATGCCATGACAGTAGTGCTATTGTTCCTGAAACCCTGTCCTTTATTATGACTTGGACTTTTAAGTGTTGTGACAAGTGGCCGTCATTTTATGGTAATTTGGGAGGGGCTAAGCTAATATTTTGAATGTCATTCACCATGAGAACCCTACCATTAATGAAACGCCCATTGCATTCAAAAGTGTATTTACAACGACTGATATTACAGAAACGTTCGAATTTTACTTGCCTAAATCGTGGCCATCCTTTTTTACAGCAGATATAGCTGGAACATTCTCGTCATCTCTATTTTGTTTTTTATATCTCCTAGGATGGTTAAATGTAATTATTTGTTAAATATTTCCATTAATACTTCTCCGTAGCACAAAAAATGTGTTAATGTACTGTGCCAAAGTTGTGTGATAAGCAGACCTGCCAACCTTTGACATTTTTTTTTTGAGTAGCACTTGAGTAGCAGACATCTCGGGGGGGTCCGGGGGGCTTCCCCCCAGAATTGTTTTAGGGTATAAAACAGCTAAATGCTACACTCTGGTGAGTTTTGAGTATGAATTTTTCAGTAAAAAAAATAATAATAATGAGATTAGCTATGATTGTTTCAGTTTAAATTTAATTTTGTTTACCTTAGTATAGATTAAACCTTTTTAATTTATACCAACTGAAAATTATTTCAAGTACAGAAAAGTACATTTTTGTAGTATGTTTGCATTTTATTTACTGTCAAAATATAACAAATTGAAATGTATAAGCTTCTAAAACAGAGAAACAAAGCGCTTTCAAAAAAGGAGTCAGCACCAAATGTAACAGCTATCCACAAAGTGAGTTGTTTGGAACAGAAAGGAATCCAACAGGTCAAACTGCACTTTCAGATCTTGAATGTTTAGCTTCAGAGGTGGCTGACTTGGCTTTCCTGAGCAAGGTGTCACTAAAAGTTTGTGAACTTAGCATGTCTGTGCTCAGACTGGCTCTGTGTTGGGTTTTGTTTTTGGTCACCAAGCTGAACACTCTTTCACAGTCAGCATTACTGTGGATGATGACCAAAATGCCTAGCGCGGTAACATTACAGTAATGCCCGATTCTTTTGTTCTGGACAGAAATATAAAGTTTCCTTCTACAGGATTCCTGCTGACCCAGACAGGAGGGTAAAGGATTTCAGCGATTAAAAGAGAATAAAAAAAAAACGAGAAAGACCGGACCCATTCGTTTGTAGTGAGCACTTCATAAAAAAGTTAATATCAGTAAGCATATAAATGGTACTTCTGATATTACGTTATTATTATTATTAGTAGTAGTAGTAGTAATAAGTCCCACTATAACACGCTTACTTGTATGGACCTTTTTTTTTCATAAATATTTATCTATACAGTTAAAACAGGATTACACTTATGCGGGTAGGTGATTCCCAGTCCTTACATAACAAAATATTTTACCGTTAAGAAAATCCATAATGCTACATTAATGATCTTACTCAACTTCAATATAAAATCACAAACCAGCCGTTTATGACTTGTTTAAAGCACAATGAAACAGCATTTATCTACAATGTAATTGTACGCGACTTGCAAAGTAAACAGAAGCCTTACGTACCTTAACCACATTAACAATGTTAATGCTGTGCTCATTTTTATAAAATCGAATTTTACTGACATCCCTGTATG
This sequence comes from Acipenser ruthenus, assembly GCF_902713425.1. Classification (NCBI taxonomy): domain Eukaryota; kingdom Metazoa; phylum Chordata; class Actinopteri; order Acipenseriformes; family Acipenseridae; genus Acipenser; species Acipenser ruthenus. The sequence continues at coordinate 16,096,354 of NC_081193.1, forward strand.
GTAATAGGCGTTTGTGAAAAGCGGGACAACAAGCCAAAAACAGAATATTAAACTTAAATATTGTACTATATTATTATAATAAACGTTTGTACTTACTCCCTCGCCATTCTCGTAAAATCCTCATTCAGTTGTATTTTCTTTTCATGCGATGCAGTTATCTAAACAGAGCATGTTTTTTTTTTCTTTTTTTTTTTTTAAAGTGGATTTTTTCCCCCAGACAAAAATGAATGCATAACTAATGCATTAATTAAAAAACAAAGGCACCGTAGCCAGTTTGAAATAAATAATTTCCTCACAAGTCACAGTACTTCACACTCCCTCCAGTGTGTCCGAAACTGGCAGTTGAAACACAAGCGAGTCAGCTCAACAAAGCCTGATAGGCTACAGTAGAATTTCAGTGATTATACAAAGAAACTGGGTGGTAGGAATTTCTGTCTGTCAACCAACGATAACATTTTCTTTTTTTTTTTTTTTTTAACGGAGGTTGGATCGTCAACTAAACTCAAAAGCTGATTGGTTATTCTATCACGTAACTAAACTCAAAACCTGACTGGTTAATCTATTTTGCCTGCCTTGACCTAAGGCCAGCCCTGATGCAACACTTTCACTAACTACAGGCAACATCATAGACGATGAGCGGAATATGGATTGCGTATTATATTAAATCATACCAAACTGGCAATGGCCTACCACCACAGGTGTTCCACGGTTTTAATGCTTACGCTTTGTGGAAGTAGTTGTCAGCATATACAGTCAAACCTGTATTAAGAGACCACTCAAGGGACAGTCTAATAGTGGTCTCTTAACACATGTGGTCTCTTAAAAGGGGGCCCATAACTTATGAATTTTCTATTTGTCTTTGACATGCTTTCATGTAATTACGTCTAACATACATTGTAAAAGCCAGCAGATGTAATATGAACAAAAGGAAGTATGTAAATTAATAACATTCATTTAGATAATGCATTTACAAAACAAATTATTTTGTTAAAGTAATGAATGCTTGCCTGTCTCGGGTCACACAAAATGTTTTAAATTCTTTACAAATTTCAATGCCTGTGTCTGCCTTTTAGGTACGTGTTGATTCATTGCATCCTGAAACCAACGCAGGTATAAGCGTAAGATCTTTTTCAATTACCGCACACATTATTTTCATACTCTTATAAGTACGGCTTGAATGTTTAGGTGTTTATTTTCCTTTTAACGGTTTGCCTTTAAGTCTTAAGCCCCTACATCCTAATTATGAGAGCATTCTGTTAAATTAGCGGGAAAGAACAACACAACACGAAACAGACACATTGGAAGCTACCTAGTTCCCCTGCAAGTGCGAGAATGAAATGCAAGTTAAAGTAGCATCTGGGGGAAGTGATTAATGTCATTGCTTACTCTTGTGTTCAAATAACGAAGAAGGTGAAACAGAATTAGCAAGTCAAATCAGGATATCAAGGTAAAAATAAGAAATTAATTAATTAAAGTAATTAATACAAATACTTAACTTTGTTTAGTAATTAACAGTTTAATTAAGATATTAAAATTGGCTCAAAACACTGTCACATGAACAAAAATAAAAAGCTAAAACTTCAAGCCCTAGTTCTTTCCGTTTCAAAATGCTGTATCAGCGTCTTTCTAGTGGCGAATTGTTCAGCAGTTTTTCTTTACAAGTTTAATAACCTTTTGTTTCTCCATGTTTTCTTTCTTCCTTTACAAGAGAGAGCTGTTGTTTTATTGATTACAGATTAAAGACCGCTAAAATGGTTACCATATTCCTTTGAATTTAGGATGTACCATTTACAACAATATTTTTCTTATAACAATAGCCGTGTGTAAGGGTGCTTAATACTGTTTTGAGTCCATTGCTGGGTAAGAGAATTGTGGTTGCTGGTCGCATTAGACAGGTGGTCGCTTAATACAGTTAAATAAAAGCACAAATATCATTGGGAGGAATTTAGAGTGGTCACTTAGACCAGGTGGTTGCTAAATAAAGGTGGTCGCATGAGCAGGTTTGACTGTATAATATTCTATGATTGTCAGTAGTTAGATGCAGAGTCTGCGTCATAGGATGACGTACTCTCTAGCAACACATGGACGCCATTCCACGGAGGGGAAAGTAGATTTCTGCAATAGTGTTATCGTTTCTGCCTGACTGAGAAACCTGTTTTTACGTTTTATACGTATCATACACGGGGTCATACGCAAAAATCACTATCATAATAGACGTATCCCCTCAAGTGAACACCGCACAACCTGCATGACAGTAAATATAGACATATTCACAGACAGCAAGCTAGAAACAAGCAGCTTCAAGATCACAGCTAAGTTTTTTTTTTTTTTTTTCAACCCCGTTGTTTGCTATCTCTTTAAAATGTGTTGAAATATATTTTTCATCAGTTCCAGTTTTTGCCTTGCTTAAATAGAATGTTCATAACTTGTTTATAGTATTGTTAAGTGGCTAAAGTTTTTCCAGTGTGGCTAAAAAATGTTAAGTTACTTTAGCCACAGTGGCTAACTAAATGAAAGTCTTAGAGGGAACGTAGTTATGGTATAATAATAAAGATCTGCAACGGTGTTGGTTGTTACAGAGCTGTGTATCAGGGGCGCACCCAGGATCTAGTATCATCCGTCAACAGGGGGAATGTGCTAATAAAGTTCAGTGAAGTTCAATCTCGTCTCCGTGTCGCATACATTACACACACCAAACTAAAGAACATGCTGTCATAACCAACCCACTGAAGAGTATTGAGAGTTGAAACAAGTATTTTAAGCAAACCAATTTCTCACATAAAGGAATAATCAACAATGTTTCACAGGATTATTATTATTTTTTGGCTGTTACGCAAACTGAACACAGCGTAACGGCCTGAATACAGCACCATTTTTCCAGGTACCTTTTCCAGGTAACGGCCCGTTATGCTCAACAGCGCTGACGAGAACCCTGCAAATATCTTGTATTATTCAGTTGTTTGGTCCTACCTTTGTAAAACTACAAAGTATTATGTATTTAAGAAAAGAAAAAGACTTAGAACTTAAGACACTTTGAAAATAGGAGTAGAAAAACAAGATGTTACCTTCCACTCCTCCACTTTCTGGTCAAACTTAACCGTGCTGTTTTCTTCAGCTTTAATTCTATCCCTAATAGGCTGCACCTGCTTTTCAATCTCAGAGACCTGTTAGAAAAAAAACAAAACATTATGTTATTATCATAACCCTGGCTCCCTGCAAGAGAAATGTAACCATTACCGAATAGGTATTTACCTCCTAAAGACCCGGGGCAGGTTGCACAAAAAAAGTCTTAACTTAAGTCTAAGACTTAGTTCAAGTCCAGCGAAATTGGTCTAACGTAAGACCTTGAGATAAGTCTGTTGCACAAAGCAAAACTTAGCAGGTCTTACGTAAGACTGGGCTTCAGCTACTGTTGCTAAGCAACGAAGACCGGTTATTTTTTCGAGTGTTTGAAAAAAAAAAAAAATGTCTGGCAACGGCAAAGTGAAGAAAATTAATTTTAGCGAAGAAAAATCGGCAATTGTAGAAGAAGCAATTATTAAAAAAGAAATAATATTGGGGAGGTTAGGGGTGTCATTAAAAAATTCGGACAAAAATAAAGCCTGGCAAGAAATTACTGGACGGGTAAATGCCATCAACCCAGCCGTAAATCGCACTGTAAATGAAATTAAAAAAAAATTTGAATGACTGCGGGGATGCTGTGGCTTCTGTTAGTTGCAGGCTCCAAGTCATCTTTTAACATTTCCACTAAAGTTAATACATCCTCATTGTGGAAATGCAGTCTTTCAAACACAGCAATGTTATTTAAATTCTCTAAGGGATTGTGTCTGTCCTTAAATACTCTTTTCCCTACAAAATGCACTTTCATTTAAAAATTCAGCAAAAGCTATTAGTGCTGCTGCCATGTTGGCTTCTATAGCAATAGATACTTTTTTTCTATTTAAGCCTGGTGAGAGGGAGGCTTCAAAAACGACTTAAATTTAAGACCAGGCTCAAATTAAGACTTTTTGTGCAACAGGTCTTATTTATTTTGGGCTTAAATTTTAAGTCTAAGTCCGGCTCCTGAATCCTAAATATTGTACACCAAAGCTGCCCCTTTGAGCCTGTGCCCTCCCCTCCCCCCCCGCCGCAATCATGTACGCAGCGACCTTGAAGGTTAATGGTTACATTTCTATTTTAGGGAACCAGGGTTATGATAGTAACTTAAAGTTCCCTTTCAAGTACGAAATGTAACCATTACCGAATGGGTGAGTGTACCAAAGCCAAAGACTGCAGAACGACTGGAATGCTACAAGGCTGAGCTGAAGGCTGCTCTGTGTGTTACCATTTGGAACCCCAGTAACAAGTAGCTAGGGTGAAAAAACTGAGGGAGAATTTCACCTCTATGACTGTGTTGTAAGGGTCGACTGTGAAGCCACCTGTCACAAAGACGGCCGGAGTGGGTGGCGTCAGACCAGAAGCAGGAAATAAATAAACAAAGACTTGGAGTTTTGGTGAAGCTGAGCACGTGATCGCGCACAGCATTTAATAATTAACACAGAACAGAAAATAAAAGGGTTGAACAAACACAAAACACAGGGCACGGCACTTTCGCCAAAATAAATAGACAAACATAACGCACTACACAGACAAACACGATGAGCAGATTTTAACTATTTACTTTTACAATTCCCTCCGTCTCCAATCTTGTTCTCCACTCACCGAACACACAACCCTGAGTGAAAGAAACGTGCATCTATATATACTGTTGTGCTGGGATTCAATTACCAATTAATTATTCACTTGAATCCCAGCACCTGAATTAATTCTGTGCAACCCCGTGCTCACATATTACATTTAACCAGCACGTGAAGTGATTTGTGCCCTCCTCGTGCCTAAATACAAATCTACACTTTTTAAATACACGTGAAACACAGACCCGTTTATATCCTGTGTACCAATGACTATACACCAACATTTACACACGCACGCAACACACAAATGCACACAGGGGCGGGGCACATTGCCACACCACCCTTAACACTAGTTCCAAAACCAGGGTTTTGAGGAGCCACGACATTCAGTCTGTAAAACCTAGTGAAGGTATGGTGAGAACACCACCGCATTGCATATGTCAGATGCACCCTGGAATAAAGCCCAAGAAGTTGCAAGGCCCCTGGTGAAACAGGGAGTGAGTTTTTCTGGAGGAGGCAAGTTAGCCAGTTCATATGCAGTCCTGACCGTGTCTGCTATTCACTTGGTCAGCGGCTGCTTAGACAGGGCTTGACCATGGGACTTCGCCACATAGCAGACAAAAAATTGTTCGGACTGCCTCCAATTTTTCGTCCTGTCAACATAGTAAGCCAGGGCCCGAACTGGGCAGAGCGTATGGAGCTGTTGTTCCCTGTCAGACAGGAAAGGAGGTGGATAGATAACCTCCAATTCCACAGACTGGTTGACAGATTGAACCCACGAGGCAGACATCACATCTGGAAATGCCGTACTTGTACCCGTACTGGGAAAGCGTGGACGCTGCCCTTGCATTCTGCAGGGTGTCAATAACCCTGTTGTAAAGTCCCAGACGGCTCACTTGCAGCCGTTCAGGAGCCAGACCCAGAGCTGCAGGCTCGATGGGTCAAGATGCCAGAAGGTCCCCTATGCAAGACTGAGCAGGTTGCTGCACGTTGGCAGTCTCCACGGCTGGCCACTCAGGAGCTGCATCAGGGTTGAAAACCAGATTCTCCTGGGCATATATAGGGGCTACTAAGTCCTGCTTGATTTTTTCCCACACACAATAGGAGCGGTGGGAAGCCGTAGAACAGCTACCCTTGGCCACTGGTGTGCTAAGGCATCTATTTCCAGCAGTTCCCCGCCTCTTTTTACAGAGAACCAGAGGGGACAATGGGTTGAATCCTTGAAGGCAAAGAGGTCTATCTCTCCTCTCCCAGATGAGGCTCACCACCTCGGGGCAAAGCCTCCACTCTGAACTGCTGGGGACTGCTCTTGAGAGGAGGTCCGCTGCCTAGTTCGTCACGCTGGGCAGATAAGCTACCCGCAGTGTGAGGAAGTTCTCGTGCGCCCATAGCAAAAGCTTGCAGGCCACAGAGACTTGGCAACCGCAGGCCACCCTGGTAGTTGATGTAGGCCACCACTGTTGTTTTGTCTGTGCAGACAAGCACGTCTCCCTTGAACCTGCAAAAAATTCTGCAAGGCCATGTAAACTGCCTGCAGCTCTAAAACATTGATGTGGAGACCCTTCCATTGAGGGTTCTACACACCTTGCACGCCTAGGCCATTCCACACAGCACCCCAGCCCATGCTGGACACATTCGTGGTGACAACCTCCCTTCTGCTGAAACCTTAGGTAGAGGTGGGGCACTGTCATGGACCTGGAGTCCAGGCACACTCAGAGATAGGAGGCTGTCTGGTTAGGTGTCAGCTGGCTCTTCGCATGATTCACCGTAAGGCCCAACCGATGGAGGTGGCCGGTGACACGTTCCGTGCAGGACTCTGTCTGTGGTCGTCCAGATAATTGAGTACTCTGACACCTTTGAGTCTCAATAGGGCCAAAATGGATTCCATGCACTTTGAGAAGGGTACGTGGAGCTAAAGAGAGGCCAAATGGCAAGACAGAGAACTTGTATGTTGTTCCCTGAAAGGCGAACTGTGCACTGGTTTTATGGGGATGTGGAAATAGGCGTCTTTGAGGTCCACCGTGGTGAACTAGTCGCCTGGCCTGATTGACTGCACTGTCAAAATTTTGAACCTCCTTTGGCTCAGCTACAGGTTTACCTGCCTGAGGTTGAGGGTTGAGCTGAGGCCACCATCCCGTTTTGGAACTAGGCAGTACCTGTAGTAGAACCCTTCCTCCAACTCGAAGGGGTCTATCATGCGAATAGCCCATTTTAGCAGTAGAGTTGCTACCTCCTGAGACATCTGTTAGCTCGTCCAGCTGTTGTGGCGAGGGTCTGTGGCTTATGGAAAGGGACTGCAGCAGCTATGACTGGTAGGCTACCAAGATACTGTTGTAGTTCTCTAACCTTGCAGCGAATGCCCAGACTGAGTAGGCCTTCTTGAAGAGCACCTCAGAAACCTGACACTGCTTGTTAAGGCAGGCAGCATCCTTGGACAGCAGAGCCAAATTAGGCGCCTGGCCCAGGACAGCAATGGTCATCTCAACTGGCAGAAAATGGACCAGGCCCATCTCTTCCACATCAAGCACCCTGTATTGGGAGCTGTTGCCGGATGGTCCCACGAGGATTAGATTTCATGGGAGGATTACGGGAGAGATAGTAGGCTCTTCAAAGATGGATTGCCTTGTCTCCCCTGCCATAGGTCAGGGCACTTGTAAAGTTGCAGTGACCCTCCTGAGAAGCGGCATGAGCTCTGCTGACAGGGGGAGCTCTACCGCTGGGGACGTGCTGTCTGACCCCACGTCCTCAAACGGGAACATCAGTTCCTGATCGCCATCTACTCCGAGTCTGCCGATCGCCTGGAACGGCAACTCTTCTTCCTCTTCCGAGGGGAGGGGAAGGAGAGGCAGAGCTCGAGGAGGATGATGAAGACCGTGAAGATGGTTTTGAACCTGGGCTACCTTCCCGGGTGCGTTGTCTACACTCCCTTGGTGCAGAGCCATGGAGTGAGGACTCAGCAACCTCTCTACGAGAGAGGGATAGAGAAGAGCGCTGTGCGGGTGTCAGAGACGCAGAGCGCTCTTTAGAGCTGTGGGACCACATCTCCAGGAGCTTGGAGAAAACGGCACTAAACTTTAACTAGCACCTCCTTGGTATACTCTGGGCCCAGGCAGGAAGAGCACCCGTCATGCTTGTCCTCCTTAGGCAGATTGGCCTTGCATGTCTCACAGGGATGGAAACCAGGCATGATGCAAGGTGCAAGCAATGCAATGTACAGTATATAGTTGCTGCCTTAATATGCTTATATATGTTGGTTGACATCCCTTATTCTGTTATTACTTCTATTTATTTATTTATTTATTTTTAAATTGCTTTATAGGTGCATATAGTTAGTTACCGAAATCTCAGTCAACAACTGAAGACAGATAAGAGGCTAATGTTGTACCACTTAATTTACACAATAAAACATAACCTGGTTAACCATACTGATGGAATATCACATGCTTAGATGACAGATATGGTTGCATTCTTGTAGAACTTAAGGATAAAACAAAATACATTGACAAGGAATTGCATTATTATGTGATAGTTTAGGATATTCAGTCATTTTAAAACAGTAGGTAGGTGTTTATTTTTTTTTTGATAATTTTTATATATCATTATTAGTCGAATAAACTGCTACCGAATAAGACCATTTTGCTACCTACTTTCCAGGCAGGTAGCAAATCCTCACTACTGCCTTAAAGTTAACTTCTAGCCCTGTGTGTAAGGACTTATAGGTAATAAGAAAAAATAAAATAATAATAATAATAATAATAATAATAGCATTAGTAATAAAACAAACTTGAATGAGATGGATGAAGTAATTGTATCAATTAAACATGCGATTAAAATCAAGATTATATTTTTAAATCGCGAGATTAATTGCAATATTTTTATTTCTTTATTTTTAATCGCTTCACAGCCCTAGTATTAATACAAACATCATCAACGTGATTTATTATCATAGCCATTGCATATTTTTGGCCAACCCTGATAGCATAAAATAATCTTATTTATTGATACGATTACAAAAAAAGAAATCATACAATTAAAAAAAAGATACATTCATCAGTTATATCTCACATGAAAAGCTGAGCAGGAAAAAAAAAAACCCCAAAAACAAGGATAAGTAAATAAGGCAGACACTTCTTACCACTGCCCAGGCCATTTGATGCTTCAATTCTTCTAGTTTGTTCTGCATCTCATCTAGAGATGCCAGGCTATTGTACCGGTCCTCTTTCTCAGAACACTGACGTTTCAGGTCTTCTAAACTCTGTGACGAAAACCAGAATCATACTTGACCGTATATTTAAGTACAGCTATGGCCAAAAGTTGTGCATCACTCTATAAAATGAACTCATTTTGCTTCATAAAGTCAAATGAAACCTGCCAAATAATGTTACATTAACATACTGAATTACACCGTGTAACAATTTTTTATTTTTTTTTGGTTCCTGGGTAGTAAGTGTTATTTCCTAATTGCTTATGCCTCAAAAGTATAGAAAATGGCTATTATTCCCCACAAACTTTGCTTTTGTGACCAGGACAGTGATATTTTGAAATTTACCTATTTTCCAGAACATTCCAGATAGATTCAGTGCTGAGTAAACTTGGAGTAACTTCTAGAACTTTCTAGAACTTTCCAGTAATATAAATAGTAGTATAAATACAGGGGCCTTAAGCCCACCAGTTCAGTTTAGTTCCAGCTGCCTAAGTGGATACATATCTGCATTTTTCTGAGATGGCATCAAGGTCATAGGAGACTTCAAAATGGTGGCATTCCTGATGGGTCTCCAAGGCGGTTTTACCAAGTTTCCCTGCTATCTTTGCCTTTGGGACAGCAGGGACACCAAGGCGCACTACCACAGGCGGGACTGGCCACAGCGGACCGAGTTCTCTGTGGGGAGGAACAACGTCAAGTGGGAGCCACTGGTGGACCCCCGGAAGGTGCTGATGCCACCACTGCACATCAAATTGGGCCTTATGAAACAATTTGTCAGAGCTCTAGATAAGGAGTCGGCAGCCTTCAAGTACCTACAAGACTTCTTCCCTAAGCTGTCTGAGGCAAAGGTCAAAGCCGGTGTCTTCGTTGGACCACAGATAAAGAAGATCCTGGAGTGCAATGAATTCCCCAAGAAGCTCACTAGTAAGGAGAAAGCCGCTTGGAACAGCTTTGTCGCAGTGGTTTGGGGCTTCCTGGGCAATCACAAGGCCGAAAACTATGTGGAGCTGGTTGGGACTCTGGTGAAGAACTACGGCACAATGGGCTGTAGGATGTCCCTCAAAGTCCATACCCTTGATGCTCATCTTGATAAATTCAAGGAGAACATGGGAGCGTACTCGGAGGAGAAAGGCGAGCGCTTCCACCAGGATATACTGGACTTTGAACGCCGCTACCAAGGATAGTATAACGAGAACATGATGGGAGACTACATTTGGGGGCTGATTCGTGAAAGTGATTTACAGTATAATCGTAAATCTCGAAAAACTACTCACTTCTAAATCTTTTGTAGCCATTTTTGTATTACTTTAGTATAAATACATGTTAATTTGGATTCATATGTTGTTTTTTTCTGACTTTATGTGAATGAAAAGACACAAATTCGCCCGTTTTCTCATTGGAAATAGGTAAATTTCAAAATATCACTGTCCTGGTCACAAAAGCAAAGTTTGTGGGGAATAATAGCCACTTTCTATACTTTTGAGGCATAAGCAATTAGGAAATAACACTTACTACCCAGGAACAAAAATTGTGTTACATAGTATACCGCATATAAAAACTGAAATTGAAAAATGTGACATTTCGAAATGCATGAAATACTAGTATTATGGTTTCCGGTAGACTTGATTACATTATGTTAAATAAAAGATCAATTATGTTCATACATACACATTATTTTTTTTTTTTTAATTATGTCTCAATCCTAAAATTCTAGGTGACGCAAAACTTTTGGCCGTAGCTGTAGGTAAGTATCTTTTATGACAGTGACTAAGTTTAAAAACTGCCAGTCAAAATAATATTGTACCCATGAGAGGGATTGCAACTACCGGCAATTCATATTAAAAGTTACATATTGTAGCCAACAACATAATTCTTTCCAAAAAATCTAAATGTTATAGATATTTTTCTGGAAATTACCTCGTCATGTTTGTCAACCTTCTGAAGTGTAACTGTCTTTGTTTCCATAATATAGGTATAATCTTCCTTCATTTGTTCCAGCTGAGTGGCTTTCATGAAAAACTAAAATGGATTTAAAAAAAGCATCTGAAAAATACATCTGACACAAGCAATGCATAGCATATTTTATGCGGAAGCAATCTATATTGAAAATAAATTGTAGCAGTTTAAAAATATATTCAACTGTAAATTCTAACTATAAAAATATTTGATTTAATAACAGTTTTCATTGACCCAGATTAGCATTAATCTTGGACTATGTAAAGTAGTGTTAAATCATTAATTGTTTAAAACGTGAGATGACATACTTTGTATTTGTCACCTTCCCCTTTTGACTGTAGAAAATGTTTGCTCATTTCTTGGGTTAATATGGACACTGGATTATCCACCTGTAAACAATTAAACACATTTCATGAAGTTTAACATGTATCTTAATTTGTGAGATGTGGAGTGCATATTTTAAAGTTTTCATAGTTGTAAAATGTAGCAGTTTCAGAAAGTAATAACAATTTCAAAAGTAATTAAAAAAAATACCTGAATGCATTTACCTGAATGTTGAAATGGTCCAGTATTGAAATAAGTTCCTCCTTTTTCATAGACACCACATGACCTTTTAAAAAAATGGTTTGAAGGTTTAAACAGGAAAAAAATACAAAAAACAGCAAACTTCTCTTTAGTACTGTACTTGTTTCTGTGACAGGTTTCTTGCAAACATAGCTGTAGCAAGAGGTCAATGTGAAATCAACATTGTTTTTAATTATAATTTACTACATCTAATATCTGCATTCAGTAACACCATCCACAGTAATTCTGAAAATAATCAATCAGCTGTAGAACCAAACACATACAGTGCATAAACTTGTAAAATCCATAACAGAACATCATATCCCTGTATGCTTGTTATAATACCCTTGTAAAATATGTCTCCATCTTTTAGTGTGATTTAATTTTATTTTCAAATAACACTCATAAAAGAAAGCTTAGATGGAATAGGTTGCTGTGAGTTAGTGACTGTGCTTTACTTGATTAAATCCAGTTTTTAGAATTATAATATTAATTATTTAAAACATAAAAAATGATGATGATGCCACAAATGTTTTGAAGGATAAAAAAATACCTATTTTGCTCTTTAATTTGTACGATCTTACTCCATCACTGGAAATTCTTTGGTCCACAATAATGGCCTCTCCGTACACATCTGGCTTAAATGCATCTGGTCCTCTGTTACGCAAAGTTATTGAGACATCTGCAGAGCTAAATGGCAATGACAAATCATTTAATCAGTCACATATGTGTTAACACACACACACTCACATACCAAGGATTAGATTAGCTGTTAAACAGTGTCTTGTCTAGTTAAAACAAATAAAGTACAGTAATAAGGAACATTGAATTGGCTTTCATATCTGTTTTTTGTTTTGTTTTGTTTTTTGGAATGGAGGCCTAAATTTATTTACACCAAAAACACCACTGCTGCTTTTTTCCATGTTGTTCTACATTACTAAAATGAAAATTAAACGTATTTTTATATGGTATTCTGTAAACAAATGTGTAGTTTGTGGCCAAAATAGTGCATGCAGTGGGTTGATGTCTGAGTATTTCTGAAGACTACATTACTCACTGTACTTACCTTTGACCCTCCTTCACAAATCCTTTCAGAGAAGACCCTCTGTTAGTGGCAAGTGCTTTTCCACCAAGTCCAACTATTAGTGCAGTCAATACAGCACTCTTACCACCTAGCAGTTAAACATACAAATGAGTGTTCATTAGTTATAGATTGTGAATAGTCAGCATCACTGATCTGTGCATTTATTTATTGACCTCAACCCTAATGAAATATATTACCAACAATCAAACCATACATGTTGTATGCACCAGAAGAAGAAACTTACTTCCATTGTTTCCAACAACAAAGTTAACATTTGACCCAAATTTGAATGGACCCAGCAAAGAATGACACATGAAGTTTTTCAAGGAAATGCTTTCAATGATGCCAACTTCACCTGAACTCTATGAAAACAAAAAGGAAACATGTGCATTAAAGATTAGTAAATGTAATTCAGATTTAATTTTAAAAGACCTAACAATTACCAGCCACTAAAGTTTCAACAGACAGTTGAAACATACCAGGCCCATGCAAAGTTCACAGAAAACTCAGTCAACAAGTTTTAATAGTGAACTTAAATAATGAAAAATGACAAGACATTACTGATCATTTTAGGGCTGTGTTCAAAGGTTTGTTCGCTAGCCAGGAATTCAAAGGTTCGACAGGCGGCATTCACGCAATGTATGTTTTTTTGGGGGGGTTTTTTGGTCTGTTAACAGAAACCGTTTGACAATGTGGGAATACTATAAATCCCACATTAAATGTCACTCGCATGCACAATTTGATCTTTTGATTTGAATAATGCATATTACTTAAACAAAAGTTGTTGTATTAAAATGCACTACCAAATCGTTATACGTAGAAGCTCTGGTGCTGCTGCCGTGCATTGGAGCAGGGTATATTATGCCAAAGCACTGGGGGGTACCTATAGCGGTTAGGGGTGTGCTTTTGGTACATTTTTATGAACGTTTAAATGCTATGTAGGTGTCAGCGTTTAAACCATATCTACACACACACTCTTTATATTACATGTATACCGACAGCCCTGGTTAGTATTTTCCAAGCAGAGAACCCCTAAATAAGCAAATAACATTTTAATATTGTAAAGACTTAACTACAAAGTAAAAAAAAAAAACACGTACACACCAAAGTATATTTTGAAATTAGGGCTGTCCCTCGATTCAAATTTTTTATCAGTTAATTTATGGGCATTAGTTGATTAACCGGTAGATTCATTGGTAGATTCATCCGTGCACATTTTTAATAAAGGTTACAATCTTATAGCGGCTATCCTGCATACAATACTAAAAAAATCAACCGAATTTAAATAAATAAAATGAGCCCAATAGGAATCTGGTCTTTTTTAAAAGCATTTGTTTTACTATTTTTATCTTAGTAAATGTCTCTCTGTATTTGTACTGCGTTATTGAGATGTACCTGTGCTGGCCCTGTGGGCACAATGTGAATAAACTCAACTTTTATTTATTTTTGTTTACATTATATTATTTTCAAAGAACAAAACAAAACCAATAACAAAAATTAAAAGAAAATAAAACAAACACAGCTTACATATGTTACAGAATCTATCAAATGCAAATTCCAATACATTGCTATATTAACACTACTGTTCAAGGATTGGTGCCACAAGCGAGAAATCCATTATCATTATTTTTTAAATATCCCCTTCTGTTGACAAATTACATAGACAAAGGACTTTCTTAATTTTTTTTTTAATGATTTGCATGAAAGTGTACTGGCAAATTAAAGCCTATACATAATACATTTAAAATTATGCATTCTCTGAATTAATATTGGAAGAAAAACAAAACGTCCTTTTAAAATCGTGTTATACGTATTCACAGTCGCCATCTACAGCGTTCAGTTTATTATGGATGTTTGCTTTTTACTGCATTCAGTAATTCCATCCGTTCCTTTTAGAGATACAATTTTATAAAAAATATATAAGAAAAAACACTTTTCTTACCCCATGTGGAGAGAACCATACCATACCCACTACAGCATGAACACACAGTGCACCAATGAAACGTCAGATCGACCGAGAATAAAACCCGCCCCCGTGTCAATCATTCTGTTGCACCAATTAGAAAAACTACATGGAGGCAATTGCCAAACCCCTTCCTTTTTATAATATCCGCCCTTACTGGGGCACCACAGCAGTCAGATACGCGACGGACTACTGTATATGATGATAAATTACTAACATTAATACATTAAAAAATATGTGTTTGGTTAAATTGGTCACATGACCAGTTATACATCTAGCATATCATTCAACGTTTAACCACTTCTTTAGAGTTTATACGTTTAAACGTTTAAAATTCCCATCATGAACAGCGGTTGTATTGCTTCAGTAAAATGTGGTAGGGCAAATACATCCCCTGCCACAGCCTAACCAAGTTGCATCACAGTTTCAGAAGCATTGCATAACAAATAAAAAGTGAAATATGATAACCTTCAAACAAATTGTGCAGTTTGTCATGACATGACTGCTTCAAAACACAGCACATTATTATTACAGCTGGAACAGAAACCCTACACAATTAATGGATGTGTACAAAAACATAATTAAAAAAGCTTTTACCAAGGGTGAATTCTGAGATGCTTCAGACATAAATTGACTGATATTGTCATTACTCTCTTCATCTGTGTCCTCAGCTACTTCAGTTCTGGTCCTTTTTTGTGGTCTAGCACTAGGAGTGTGATCCTTTCTTTTAGACATAGTTCAGAAATTCTGAAAGAGAAAAATACATTGGTTTAAGTTAAACGGCTAGTTTTTCACCTATCTGTCCTCTTGTAACAGGTGTCCTTTTTCAGAGTATTACAGGGTCCTTCCATAATTTAAATGATGGGATATTTGGAGAAGGACAGTATTTAATAGTGTTTTCTAAGGTGGCCCTGAAGTTCAAAACACAAATACAAAATTGAAAAACACAAATACAAAAAACTGAAAACAAACACCAAAAAAAAAAGCAAGAAACGCAAATACAAAAGCAGAACACACAAAAGCAAAAGCAGAAACACAAATACAAAAAGTCCACAACATAAAGTAAGTAATTTCACAACGGAAATGCATCACGATGGAGGCCACTCCCCCACATACCCCAGCATAATCTTCACCTGTTTCTGGAGAAGTTGAAGCTATTTAGAAAGCGCATGTTGAGTCTTTAGTAACTAAGTTGGCCGTGGTATATTTCTGTCAGTCTTATAATTGGTATCGCAATAGTGAGCCATGCCCCCTCACTTTTTGACAAAAGAAACATGTGCACAGCGGGGGAAAAAGCGCTTGTACATCACACAGTTTAGTTGAGGTCATAGGTGCTGCAGGTGCTACGGCATCTAGAGACCCCAATATAATGTTTCTTCAGGTTTCAAAATGTGTCGGATGATGACTGCAATAGACTGTGGGAGAGGGATATGTCACCCAGTTCAGTGACCGCCTTTCAGTGTGCAGAGCCTTTACTTTTGCTGTGAGAGAGGGTTTTTTTCAGCGTGAAAAGAGATTACTTTTAAAACAGGAAATATACAGATAATTTGCATAATCAAAGAATAGAAACATTTACGCTTTAGAAGGCGAGAATACTGTGGATGAGGCAGAGAAAATCTTAATTTCACCGCCTACAAAAAATTCAATAAAACAAGACAATAGATTAAATTATTCCTGCAGGAGCCACTCTCCACAGAAAAGCAAAAACACTGACAACTTTAAATGCAGTGGCTTTGATAAGCATACACAAAGACAGAATTAACACTGTGAATGCTGGGAAAATTATAGCAAAGAATGAGTGCAGAGAAGCCGACTTCGGGTGTGAGAGCGAATGTTTCTACATTTGTCATCTTGTAACACTATAGAAATCAGTAGCCTATCGGCATGGCACCGATATAAGGGGGGGGGGGGGGGGAAAGACACAATCGGCTATCAGCATTATTTGTTATTTTAGCCGAGAACGTACACCAATATTCATGCTTGAATTTCTTCCAGAACAGAATTTAATATTTGGTCAGGAGTGCTTACTAATGACGCCAGAACACTGAGAGTAATTTTCCCAGAGATGTGTAGCATGTGATCATCCTGCAGTGAATATATGTCTCAAAAGAGCAGTGGTTGAATTTTTTTTAAACATCTGAAGACAACAATATGATAGCGAGTTGTGTGCAGCAGAACAAACTTGATGCTACATTAAATCCATAGTTAGATAAACAACGTAGTTGTTACAACATACTGATTAGAATTACTTCTTTTCTTTTTTTTATTAAACAAAATTGGTAGTTTTTCCATGCTAGTAATGTTATCTATTGTATAGGTAAAAAAAGGTTTGGCAACTAGACAAAGGTATGGCTATTTTTTTTCTGTTGTATAAACAACCATTAACTGAACTTTGTGCGTGCAAGCTCAGTCTCTTGCTTGTGATAATTCTGTATTACAAAATGCATCAAGTAGACTATTACATCTTACATTGATATATCAAAGCATATCTGTTAAAGCATTTTTCTGTTCCAGGCCTTTTTTACGCTTTAAACCCAAATATAGTACTTTTGTTTTTCAATAGGCGTCCTGCAAAGCTATAATTTCATTTACATGTATGGAAATTAGCAGTGCTTAATTTGCAGAGAGAGAAAGGTGCTGGAGCTCACATTCGAGAACCTCGCATTCAAAATCATTGGTAAGCATCAAGTTTACCATAAATCAGTTTGTGTACAGTAACAGCGGTTAAAAACTACTATTTTAGTTTGACAAAAACATTTAAGTTACCCTTATAGACCACTGGCATGGCTTAACATTTCAACAATGATGGCCATGTGAAAGATTAACCCTTATAGTACTGTTCATCAAACATCACGTAGTATTTGCCCAAAGTTTTGGTTTTGTGTTTTCTGCTTTTGTTTTTCTGCGTTTTCAGTTTTTTGCATTTGTGTTTTTTGGATTTTTCAATTTGTATTTCTGTTTTTTCATGTTTGTCTGCATTTATGTTTTTCAATTTGTATTTCAGTTTTTTTTTTTTTTTTTAATTTGCATTTGTGTTTTTAGATTTGTATTGTGTTTTGCACTTCAGGGTCACTGTAGTTTTCAATTCCAGAGAGAAAAACTAGTGACAATGGGTCAATTGCAACTAACTAAAAGGAGCATACTAACTGGGGATGACCCCGTAGTTAGTACGGAGGACGGTGCTGAACTAGTATGCAAGTTAATATCAATTGCAACAAACTAAGCAGCTCAAGGTAGTTCCCAGTTGCATATTAAAAATGGTTTTCAATTGCAATGAACACAAAGTAACTGCTGTTGCCCTCTAGAATAGTGGTTCCCAACCCTAGTCCTGGGGACCCCGTTTCTGCTCGGTTTTATTCCAACTGAGCTCTCAATTACCTAACTGGACCCTTAATTGAACTGATAATTTACTTAATTAGACCTTTTTATTGTTTTTAGCGCTTAAAACAATTGCAGATTTCCAGTTAGCTATAACATTTTATATAAGTAACTTGAACTCTGCAACTGTTTAAGAGCTGAAACAAGGTTCTAATTAAGCAAATTATCAGTTCAATTAAGGGTCTAGTTAAGTAACTGAGAGCTCAGTTGGAATGAACACCAGCAGACACAGGGTTAGGAACCACTGCTCGAGAGGACACTAAAACACATTACTAAAGCCCCTTTCACACTGGCATGCTCTACCAGTGTCAGGTCCTGGTGTCAAGCGGGTCAGCTATTCAATTTCACACTGGTTTTGACAGGGTTGACCTGGGTGACAGACACAAGTACACAATGTGCATATCAAGCCCCGGAAACAGCTTGATGTGGACGCTTCCATTCAAGCTTCTCTGGATTGAATCATCGGCCCCAATGTTGATTAGAGTAAATGTTTCTTCATTCTTGGTTCAATCTGGTTTACGGTGGGTCTCAATCACCAAAAATATGGCTAAAACAAAATAAACAGAAATGTTCTTTGCGGAAGTGAAACCTTCATGCAGGCGCTTAATCCTGAGCTCCCTAAAGCTGGGGATCACCTATTACCATACTTTGTTCCTCATGTCGTTGCATGAATTTGTACTAAACTAGTACGCAGCTGGGGATGATCCTGATAGTACCGTTTAGCTAGTTAGCAACTTAGTACGCAGCTCCGTAATAAATCAACAAGTTCGTTGCAATTGCCCCAGAGTGTTCATTCAGATCGTGGCATGAGAATGCGGATAGCAGTGATCGTAATACATATGCTAACAATGCTGACATTCACAGCCAAGACACGAAAACAAAACGTGTTCAACGTGTTTTGTTGGAAATAGACTGTTTCTGAAAAGTGAAACTGAAGCGCTGCCTGCTGAAGTTTCACCGCGTACATAATCAAAACATAACTTGGCAACATATCAATCCAGTACGCAACTCCAGACGTGCTTCTTTCAAGCTGCCATGCTCCACAAAACAAAAATAAACCACGGACAAGACACGGGTCTTTTTTTGCCTTACATATAACATCATGTTGTGCTCACGCTATCAATAAATCGTAAAACTTCGACATTAATTGGCGTTGGATAACAAATGTGGATCTAAAATATACAAGAAACACTGCATTTCTTTACAGCGCTGCACAAGGAGCCTCGGTCGTGTGTGAGTGCTGACTGTATATTTGCGACTGTGAAGTCATGCTACAGATGTGCCGTTGTGTGTGTTTGTAAAACTGAAAACAATACAATTAAGGAAAGAACCACAAACCTTTTCTAATAGTGAATCTTGAAAGCAGCGGCAGTTGTCCACAACTTAAAAATATGCAGTTATCCGATTCAAGAATGTTGTTATTACCCACATATTATTCTGTCAAACTGAATAATATAATTACAAATAACATATTCTTTGTTTATCTTAGTTTTTTTACTGAAGACCGACACATCACATTTCTTCCAACCAGAAGCTGATGATGCAGGATTCCGCGCGTACAAAAGAAATCATGCAACTGCGCAGCCTCATCCTTTTGGCACAAAGGCACGGGTTTTATGATGATTGTGGCCTTTACAATATTGCGGGTATCGAATATATATATATACAAAATACATTAATTGTTACGTAATCGTTGAATAAAAACGATAAACACCTAGTAATTGACAGAATTTTGTAAAATATATTTATATATATATATATACAAACGTCATACACATCTACTAGAAGTTAATACAGCAATTCCACAAACGACATAGCCGAACCGGAAGTAATAATATTGCTCGAGAGGTCATGAAGCAACACACGATTAAAATAAATAATTATAGTTTTTTATAATAAATAACCTTTGTTTTAAAAGCTACATTTTACATGAAAGCATAGTTCGCTAATGTACGCTAGACATAAATCACATTTTTTCGGTTTTGTAATCGTCATTGAATTTCCAGCGAATCCTATCTCTTTAAATTCAATATAGCAATTTCCCCGTGACACCGGAACCGGAAATGTTATTATTATTGTAGCGCGGTTTAAAAATGTGTTTTTAGGCGGTCTGACTGGTAATGCCGAATTAATGTTTTTGTTTTATTTGTTTTATTGTATTTATTGCAGTACTAAGAAAATGTAATTGCAGTTCTTGGTAACAACCAATACAGTGTTGCTTAATTTAATTTTAAAACGTTAGTAACATTTTAATTTAACGAGATCAAAATGTGTATGGTACTATTAGTACGGTATAGAAATGCAGCTCCAATTTGAAAAAAACAGAACGTTCTTTTCTGAGTAACTGACAGCAAATGTATTTGTAATCTCTCTGTGGAATAATCATTTATGATATATTAATCCAGTTGTATGTATCGTATTATTATTTATGTATAGAAATTCCTCACTCTAGTCTGCAGTAATGGGGGTGAATGAACTATGGTCAATCCTCGAGCCTGTAAGGGAGTCAGTCCCACTACACAGTCTCAGTGGGAAAACTTTAGCCGTGGATTTAAGCCTGTGGGTATGTGAGGCACAAGCCGTGAGAGGGATGATGGGAAAAGTGACAAAACCTCACCTCAGGTAAATACACTTTCTGAGAGCCTTCTTTGTAAAGGGGCAATGTAAAACTGATCAGTGTTTAAATTTGCTCTGTTTTACCACATACAACATACACTTTTGTGGTGAACACAGAATGCAGCATTTTGCATATGCAGAAGCAATACGTTACTGGATCCTCACCTCAGCTAATAAACGTTTGCACTACTATGTCAATGCAGATATAACTTGTTGTAATCCTAACTTGTTGCATCCTAGTTCATATTGTATTATTGCACTTACTGTAAACTATACTGTATTTAAATGTTAAGCTTGCATTGTAACCCTGTACTGTCCTGTAACACCTGTAAGTCACCTTGGATAAAGGTGTTTGCCAAATAAATAACTGCCAACTGTTACTTTTACAGAAATTTGTTTTTCCGAGTCTCATGTCTCACACTCATGGGAATAAAATTGATCTTTGTAATGGAAGGTGAGGCTCCAAAATTGAAAGCTGACACAATGAGTAAGAGGAATGCGGTGAAATATGGGACATCAGGCAAGGCCACTACTAGACCTGGGAAAACGGGAAGATCTCATTTCAAATTCCTTCTAAAAGAGGTTAGTACATGCAGTACTTTCTCTTTGTTGGGCATGCAGTTTTCTGGGGAACCTGCCATGCAACCCACTAAAGAGGGAACCCCATTAAAAGTCACATTTACATGTATAGGCTTGTCAAAAAGGACAGAAAAGTGTAGAACAACAAGAAGTGTTATAATCCTCGAGCCAGTAAGGTTGCAGCACCAACCGATCAGTAGTACATGAATAGCCTTTTCTCTTTAATGTTTACTACAGAGGGGATAAAATGCATTAAAGTAAATGAGGGTTGATGGTGTTTATTCTCATTCTCTAGTGCGCTGAATTGCTGGATTGTCTCGGTGTCCCTTGGGTCACTGCTGCTGGAGAAGCAGAAGCAATGTGTGCCTACCTGAACGTCCATGGCTATGTGGATGGGTGCATCACCAATGATGGTGATGTTTTCCTTTATGGAGGTCAAACGGTGTATAGGAACTTCAATACAAATACGAAGGTAACATTCTGACACTTTGTATATAGCTGGGCTGTCTTACTTTGGCAAACCATAAAAAGCTTCTATCTTGTAATAGGCATACTGCATTATTTCAGTGTAAATATTATGCAGACTAAACACAAGTTCTCTAATCTTTGCTTATTTAATGAGTAACATTTTTAAGGTGTCTCGGGGACCAAATTTGTATGCGTGAAATCAGTGCAACAGAACTTGCCTTTACAAGCTGAGATTACTGAATAGTTAGTTATTGACCTTGTTTTAAAAAATAAATAAATAAAAAAAGCAGCCTTCTTTTTTCTTTGTCTTATTTTAATATCTGATTTTCAATATTTGCATATTGTCCATAAAGGGTACTTGATTCTAGTATTGTGGTTACAGTGTTTGTAAGCTAAATGTACCAGAGTATACATATCAAAACCTTTTTTTCTTTAATATTTATTTCAGGATCCACAATTAGACTGCTATAGGGTTTCAAGGATCAAATCTGAACTTGGTTTGGAGAGAGAAACACTAGTAGGCTTAGCAATTCTGCTGGGTTGTGATTATCTACCAAAGGTGAGCGGAAACCCTTACTGTATTTAGACCACAAAAAAAGAAAAAATGAAAACCTATAAATTACTGAAATAATTTGTGTTACTGCTGGCTTTTAATCTTAATATATATATTTATAAGGGCATCCCAGGAGTTGGAAAAGAACAATCTATGAAGCTGATAGAGACATTGAAAGGAGAAACTCTGTTGCAGAGGTAAGAACTTCAGATATGATTAGATAAAGATTATCATCACACAAATAAGTGTCTCTCTGTGGCCCTGTTTACTTGCTACCCTCGAAGTCTTGCGCTATAAAGGAAATATGGGAAAGTGGTCAGCTACAGGCAATCCTACGTTTGATGTTTCAGCAGTGTCTTATTTATTAACAAATAAATTTAATAGAGTGCTCCCCCTTATATATATATATATATATATATATATATATATATATATATATATATATATATATATATATATATATATATATACAGACGTGCTCAAATTTGTTGGTACCCTTTCAGCTCATTGAAATAATGCTTCATTCCTCCTGAAAAGTGATGAAATTAAAAGCTATTTTATCATGTATACTTTCATGCCTTTGGTATGTCATAGAATAAAGCAAAGAAGCTGTGAAAAGAGATGAATTATTACTTATTCTACAAAGATATTCTAAAATGGCCTGGACACATTTGTTGGTACCCCTTAGAAAAGGTAATAAATAATTGGATTATAGTGATATTTCAAACTAATTAGTTTCTTTAATTAGTATCACACATGTCTCCAATCTTGTAATCAGTCATTCAGCCTATTTAAATGGAGAAAAGTAGTCACTGTGCTGTTTGGTATCATTGTGTGCACCACACTGAACATGGACCAGAGAAAGCAAAGGAGAGAGTTGTCTGAGGAGATCAGAAAGAAAATAATAGACAAGCATGGTAAAGGTAAAGGCTACAAGACCATCTCCAAGCAGCTTGATGTTCCAGTGACAACAGTTGCAAATATTATTAAGAAGTTTAAGGTCCGTGGAACTGTAGCCAACCTCCCTGGGCGTGGCCGCAAGAGGAAAATCAACCCCAGAGTGAACAGAAGGATAGTGCGAATGGTAGAAAAAGAACCAAGGATAACTGCCAAAGAGATACAAGCTGAACTCCAAGGTGAAGGTACGTCAGTTTCTGATCGCACCATCCGTCGCTTTTTGAGCGAAAGTGGGCTCCATGGAAGAAGACCCAGGAGGACTCCACTTTTGAAAGAACAACATAAAAAAGCCAGACTGGAATATGCTAAAATGCATATTGACAAGCCACAATCCTTCTGGGAGAATGTCCTTTGGACAGATGAGTCAAAACTGGAGCTTTTTGGCAAGTCACATCAGCTCTATGTTCACAGATGAAAAAATGAAACTTTCAAAGAAAAGAACACCATACCTACAGTGAAACATGGAGGAGGCTTGGTTATGTTTTGGGGCTGCTTTGCTGCGCCTGGCACAGGGTGCCTTGAATCTGTGCAGGGCACAATGAAATCTCAAGACTATCAAGGCATTCTGGAGCGAAACGTACTGCCCAGTGTCAGAAAGCTCTGTCTCAGTCGCAGGTCATGGGTCCTCCAACAGGATAATGACCCAAAACACACAGCTAAAAGCACCCAAGAATGGATAAGAACAAAACATTGGACTATTCTGAAGTGGCCTTCTATGAGTCCTGATCTGAATCCTATCGAACATCTATGGAAAGAGCTGAAACTTGCAGTCTGGAGAAGGCACCCATCAAACCTGAGACAGCTGGAGCAGTTTGCTCAGGAAGAGTGGGCCAAACTACCTGTTAACAGGTGCAGAAGTCTCATTCAGAGCTACAGAAAACGTTTGATTGCAGTGATTGCCTCTAAAGGTTGTGCAACAAAATATTAGGTTAGGGGTCCCATCATTTTTGTCCATGCCATTTTCATTTGTTTTCTTATTTACAATATTATGTTGAATAAAAAATCAAAAGCAAAGTCTGATTTCTATTAAATATGGAATAAATAATGGTGGATGCCAATTACTTTTGTCAGTTTCAAGTTATTTCAGAGAAAATTGTGCATTCTTCGTTTTTTGTGGAGGGCTACCAACAAATTTGAGCACGTCTGTGTATATATATATATCTTTGAGCTAATATATATATATATATATATATATATGACATCCCTTTATACTGTGTAAAGGTGGAGCAGTGTACAACAATCGTTACCATACCCCTCCACACACAAACACACACACTCTGACTCACTATGCCCTTTTTACAGTTCTAAGAATCCATGCTATACGTTCTGTTCTAGGTTTAAACAGTGGACGGATGAATTTCAAGATTTCAAAACCTCAGAAAAAGCAGCTGAAAAGGTTACCCACTGTCAAGTCTGTCATCACCCAGGTAATAAATAATTATCTTTGCTTTCTCAGATTTAACAATTGCATGTTTTCTGAGTAATCCATAGAGTCCTGGGTCTCTCTCATACAGAGATTGTCAATGGTGTGGTATTTTTTTTATGATGTTGTGACATGAGCCAAATTCAAACCCAAGGGCCCTCAGGTAAAAGGCATGAGAAGCAAGTGCAGTTGCCTGTTGCTCCACCTAGTCCCTATACTTTGCTATGTTTTTGTTATTATTATTATTTTTAGCTTTATTGAACTATCAGATCCAGAAATAAGAATACAAATGAAAATTAGCAGTTTACAGTTCGTTTTCCAAGACCCCACAAGTGTAAATCATGTGTTTTATTTTGGTAGGTTCTGCTAAGGACCATGGGCGCAATGGCTGTAAACTGTGCAACAGCAAACAATTCTGTGAGCCTCAAGACTATGATTATTGTTGTCCTTGTGATTGGCATCTGGCAGAAGGAGAAAGACAGACAAACGCAGCTGAGATTAGTGTTAAAAGGTACGCTTTGAGTCTTTTTGGAATAGCTGCATTACTAAATAATATAGCTCTATTCAGAAGAGCACCTGAAGAAAATGTGTTTGTTATTTTCTTGCAGGAAAGCTAGGGTATGTGAAGGATTCCCGTTTAATGAGGTAAAAAAGGAGAAAAAGTTACACATTATTCCCATACAGTTTTGTCTTATGTTGATTTTTGCTCACCACTTGAAATGGTCTGTTACATTTCAGGTTATCAGAGAATTTCTCATCTCAAAGGACAAGCCTATTAAAAACATTAGGTGGAGAAAACCCAATCTTTTTTTAATGCAGGTAACATCATTAAAATACAACTACAAATGAGACCTCTGTATTACAAGCATTGGGATTTGTGACTCTTCTTGTTATGTGTTGCAGAACTTAGCTTGGGATAAAATGGAGTGGCCGAAACCCTATACTTGTGAGAGAGTGTTAATAATGATGACATACACGGAAATGAAGAACAAGAAGTTGGCAAAAGAAAGTACCACACAGATAAAACCAGTAAGGTACATATATAATTACTTGTTTGTCAAAGTGTTGGGTTGCAGCATGCAAAATCTGAACACCACATTTATTTTTATTCTTAACTAAAATCAGACTGCCGCAGTCTGGTAGTACAACTCTGTGTCATTAGAAAGTGTGTGAACCACATTCCATAACAAGACAGGTTTTAGTGCGGTTGCTGTTTGAGGTAGCACACATTCTGGAAAACTGTACAAGTTATTGTATCTATCATTTGTCGCTAGACGGCGCTGCAACTACCAAGGTGCAAGTAAGGTTGAGGTGGCATACTACTGCGTGTATAATGTGGAACGCAGACCATGGTCCACAACCTATGTAGTACGTAGTGTTGCATCCTACACTTCAATTATTGTAGCACATTTTAGTTTAAAAGTTTAACACCACCTAGGTCCCAAATTTTAAAGTTGGCTTTTTTAGTTTTAAACAGCCTGTGTTCAGTGACTCTAGTATCTTTTTTTTTTTCTTGTATTTTTATTTATATTGCACAGAATATTCAAGTCAAGAGTAAGAAATGGTGTTCCTTGCTTTGAAGTCATATGGCATAAACCAGGTTAGTGCTTATTTAAATCTTACATAGTGGCCTTAGTCCCATTCATGAGGATATAGTAGCGCTCAAAGAACCGTCTATTCAAACATAAGGCAAGATTATAGTTATGGGTTGATTTTACTGTTCACTATTTTGTAAAAAATAAAAAAACACAAATTGAAAAATTCCCAGTTCAATCCCAGCTCAGCCACTGACTCGTTGTGTTGTAAGAAAACACACCACTAACGTGTAAAGGTATAGTTTATTGTAGTAACAAACAGAGTAGCTTGCGCTGGTCTCAGTAGCAGGTATATTGGACACTGGGTTGCATCATCATTTTTATATGAGAGAGTTCAAAGCACAAGACATGCGCAGCATTTTAATTATTATTATTTATTTCTTGGCAGAAATAGGGCAGCAGTGTGGAGTAGTGGTTAGGGCTCTGGACTCTTGACCGGAGGGTCGTGGGTTCAAATCCCGGTGGGGACACTGCTGCTGTACCCTTGAGCAAGGTACTTTACCTAGATTGCTCCAGTAAAAAAAAAAAAAAACAACTGTATAAATGGGTAATTGTATGTAAAAATAATGTGATATCTTGTAACAATTGTAAGTCGCCCTGGATAAGGGCGTCAGCTAAGAAATAAATAATAATAATAATAATTTTTTAATAAGCAGTTCAGCTAATTTCTACATGCGTGACTCTTAGAAATATGTTATTAAACACATAAGCAGATAATATACTGTAGGAGGAAGGAAAGGGTGTGGCATGGCTCCAGCTATTTTTGTACTTGCACGACAAGTTTTTGCTGGTGTTATGGGATTGTGTCAGATTCTGTCTCTGCTTATCTTAGCCCTTGACAGTAAACCCAGAAGCGACACTGTCAAAACTGTTCTCACTTTCTCAAAACTGAAGAAAAAATAAAAAGGCACCAATTAATACACAAATCCTACACTCTTATGGGTTTTATATAAACCCTTTATTGTGTTGTATACATTTTAATATAATCTTAGTGTGTGTGACCCTTGGCAAGTGACTGAAGCTCCGTCCTTCGGGTGAGATGTAAAACCGACGTCCTATTGTAAGTGTCTCTGCAGCAGCAGTTGTGATGCATAGTTCACCCCCTAGTCCTTGTTTTATTAAATGACCAATTAATAATAATTGTTTGTATTGCAGAGCACTATACTTTTAAGGATGATCACCCTGCAGACGCTCAGAATACGGTGAACACAATCGAGGAGGAGAGTCTGTTTCAAGCTGCCTATCCAGAGATTGTTGATCTCTATCTGAAGGAAAAAGCTAAGACAGAGGAGAACAAGCAGAAAAGTAAGTTCTGTTTGCAATTTTATACTATTATAACTTGAGCTTCTGATTTTCAGTGTTTTACCCTAACTTTTCTACTCTACTTTAAAAATGTAATTGATACCTGTTAAGCCATTCATGTATCTCACACAACTGAGAAACACCTTAATATTAAATTTGATTTAATTTACTTTTTTTTTTTCTGTGAAACAAGTAAATGGGCTTTTAAATCATAAGTCTTTTTCATAAAGTATGTCAAGCATAACATTTTGTTTTATTAGAAAACGAGCCAGCCAATCAGCTTCCAGCTATAGCAGGCATTAATAAACATTATATCTTTTAATAAAGATTAGTCTCTTATTAACATGTTGCGATGTCGTTTGTACATTCTGATTGTAAATGAAAAATTAAGGCTGGCCAGATTTAAAAGCCCATTTAGTTTCACAGAAGAAAAAAAGTAAATTAAATCTATTTTACTATTAACACGTTTCTCAGTTGTGATTGAGATAGACAAATGGCTTAACCAGTATCGATTGAATTCTTAAAAGGACTGTATAAAAGTCGGGGTAAAACACTGAAAATCAGAAGCCCTAGTTATAACGTACTTTGCGATTTGCAACCACTGAAACATGATTCTATATACATTTATGTATTGCAGCTTTTATTATTATTATTAACCAGAATAAATTGTCATTTTGATCTTTATTTGTTATCTTGTTTTACCTTTTAATAACTATGCATATATTATGTTTGCTTCAAACAACTTTTCTGTCTCTATGACATTGATTGACGAATGTCAAAGCATTACATTTCATATTCAAACTAATAGTTAATGGCAGATGTGTTGCTGTTTTAGGTACAGTATTTGTTTTCTTTACTTTGAAAGTCTACCGCTCATATCTGTTTACTTTTACAGATAAGAAAAGAAAGCCCAAAGCACAGAAATCTGCCAATACTGATGATGTTGCTGACCTATTAGCTCAGATGACCATACAGCCTTCCATAAAAGAAACCTCTGAACTAGGTACCAATGCTGAAGGAGAACAGCATCTCAATGATTCTGAAGAACAGGAAGATGATCTAAGGACATTTCATTGTCTGTCTGTGTTGCATAATTCCAGCATAACCATTACCTCGAAGGAAACATTGTGCGATAACCCCACAATAGTTACTGAAGCAAAAAAAACTGAAAATAAAGAAACTGCACATTCTCTATCTCCTGTATCGTCTAACAAACAACACAGTTTGACCACATCCTCCCCTGCTCTGATTGAGGAGTTGCAGCTGAGTGGCATTGACTGGGGAGCTACATCTTTTGGCACTGCGTCTAAAGAACAACATAGTTTGACCGCATCCTCTCCATCTGCTCTGATTGAGGAGTTGCAGCTGAGTGGCATTGACTGGGGAGCAACATCTTTTGGCACCTCGCCATCAGCACCGGTGCATAAAACACTGTCTGCAACATCTAAGCAAGGTGATAGCCTAACACCTTTACAAAGTTCTAAAGACAATGAGTGCACAAAATCTTTAGTCCACAGCACTGAAAAAGGAGAGGAATTGACATTCTGCAGTGGAACAATGGACCATAATTCTCTGTGCATAGATTTGAAAGAACATTCATCAAATCCGGCTGCCAACCTTCCTTATTCACAGTTTTCCTTAAGAGATAGAATTCTGTTAAAGAACTTTAATCACTCTAGTACATCACAACATCGGAATAATGATGTTGTTTCTGTTAGCTTGAAGCCACTAAAATATTTGACCCCAGTGGAGCAGAAAAATGAATGCCCTGCAGTTGAAAAAGCACCACTTAGCAAACCATCAGTGGTTGAAAGTCAAAATTTTAAAGGGCAAAAGAGTGTAAAAGAAAAATTAACAGGTCAGAAATCCTGTTCTAAACAGGTTGAAAAGCATGCCTCTGTAAAAACTAGCACACATCTCGTAAAACATGAAGGAGGTGAGAAAAAGCAACATCAAAAAGTCTTTCAAAGTAAGACTGTAGAAAACCAACACCATGTTAAATCTACCAACCAATCCAAAATCAGTTCCTTGCCACTGAGTCACAAGTGTGATGTTCCTGTCAACCACACATTGGTGGTAGCTAAAAACATTAAGAAAAGTGTCATTAAAAAGAGTGTCTGCCATAATTTGTGTTCTTCTAGCGAAGACAGTGACGCAGAGAACACAAGCAGTATAGTGCAAAAACACCAGGCCCAATCCAAAACTAAACAAAGGTGTGTGTCTTCTTCTGATGAAAAGATAAAGACAACCAAGATGGCAAGTAAACTATGTGCCAAAAAAGCTTTTTCACACATTGAGGCCCCACTGTCGTCCAAAAGGTATTTAGGGCAAATTGCCAACAGCCAGACCCAGAAAAATGAAAAGCTGCTAACTACAAATGCTAAACCTTCAGTGGAAATTGAAAAGGAGAAGCAAAGGTTTCCCTCGGGAGTTAACCACTGTGGTATAGCCAACTGTTCCCAGAGCCCAGTGCATAGTTCTGAATCTCGAGACAGTGAAGGAGATGATTCTATCATTTCATTAGACAGTCCGTTACCTCTGTCTGAAAGGAT
The DNA here is from genome assembly GCF_902713425.1 of Acipenser ruthenus. NCBI lineage: Eukaryota > Metazoa > Chordata > Actinopteri > Acipenseriformes > Acipenseridae > Acipenser > Acipenser ruthenus. The sequence continues at coordinate 16,126,221 of NC_081193.1, forward strand.
AAAACTTAGATTTCAGAATTAATTAATTTTGGTGTTGTTGCTTTTATATAAATGTTTCATGGATTCCCTCAAATGTAAGGCTAAAGTATGCTGGCTGAGCACAAGAATATCTTTGTCTCAGAATTTTAAAACAATGAGCTTGGATGATTCTACCTGCTGTACGTGTAATTTTCTTTGGATGCCCACTTCTTTCAAAGGTTTCAGTTGAATTTGTTCAGTGATTAGTGTGCATTTTGGTTTTCCATATTTCTATTATCTTGCTTTGTAGCCATTTCCTTTTCTAGTCTACTACGAGTGATTTTCTCAAGCCTGAATCCAGCTCCTTTGTTTTGACTGTCATCTGCTTTGTTGGCAAAATGTTTGTTTTTCTTCAATAGATGTTGTAAATACTTAGCACTTTTCTCGATATTAACTTTATAATGCAGCTTAATTACTGTGTAATGGTTTTCAATCAATTAATATATTTAATTA